>NW_022990605.1:0-26866 GCF_902827175.1 Gymnodraco acuticeps | reverse complement strand
CAGAACCCTAAGGCATTTTGTGTTTATTTATGCTATGCAACATTTCTAGGGGTATTAAGGGGTGCTGAACCCAAATCTGCTGTATATGAAGCTCAAAAAGCCTCAAAATTGAGAAATCCAACACATCCACCACCAGCCTGAAATCTATTTTAAGTATATATTTTTTTACTAAACAAGGTACACACTTGAATTAACTGTGCTTTTGTAAGTTCTCCTACATGGGCAATCTGATGCCATATTCAGATTTGAGATGTAATGTGAATAAACTGCTTAGATCTCATATATATTGCAAAAATAGTAGTTTTTAACTATGAATAATTACTCAGCTATTATTATTATTATCAGGCTACTTTTACTTACTTTGTATATTGTTTTGAGGTTAAATGTTTCAAATTTGCTGTGATGGAACCTTTGCCTTCCCCATTATTGCCCCCCCCCCCCCCCCACCCCCCCCCCCCCCCCCCCCCCCCCCCCCACCAAAAACCAAACCAAACCAAAAAGAGGAATCACAGAGCGCTCATTCAGCTGTGTATTAGCAGAAGACTGTTTCACACAGTCATCTGAACAATGTCCCGCAGCACAGAAAGTACAAGCTACAGACATGGCCCTCTTCATGTCCAGGACATCTAAAAAGCCAATGCCTTCCTGGATATTGAACAATCAAAAGGCAAACCCAGAGAAAACTACAGTAGGCTACCTACCTATCATCCAGGCCCCTGCATCTGAACTCGATACGCTAAACACAGTTGTCAAGCGAATGCTTCATATCTTCATATCAATGGAACAACAGCATGTCATACTGACAGTGGACGAGACACTTTATCCGAAGTTGCTAGAACTGAAGTGGTCAGTAGAAGAATACAAGGACGTGCTTATCCCTTGCCTTGGAGGCCTTCACATTGCCATGAACTTCCTGGGTGTGATAGGACAACACATGGTTGATTCTGGCCTGAGCGAGCTATGGGTCAAGTGTGATCTACTGGGAGCAAATGCTGCTCAGCATGTCATGGCAGGAAAGTGGTATGCACGTGCCATAAGGACCCACAAACTTACCCTACAGGCTCTTTGGCAGCTACTGCTCCCACGGCTTTACACATATCTGGATGAGGTTGATGTTACACTGAGAGCTGAACTCTCAGATCTCTGCCAATCCGTAGATGCTGACCACATCGCGCAGATGGTCGACAAACTGACTACAGACAGATTCCAGCAGCCCATGAAAGAGTTTGCTGCATCGCTTGCAGTTGATGACCCGAATGCCGCATTCTGGTGGGACTACATGTCTATGGTCAGCATCGTACTCTGCTTCACAAGAGCGCAACGTGATGGATTGTGGGATCTCCACCTGTATGCTTTCAAACGTATATGCTGCCCTTCTTCTTCAGGTACGATCAGATAAACTACGTCAGATGGGGTACTGTGTACCTGGCTGAGCTCTCCCACCAGAAATCATCCTCGAGTTTCAGAAAGGCAACTTTGTGGTGAAACGCAGTGATCGACGCTTCAATCAGGTTTCAGCAGATCAAAGTACTGAGTGGCTAAACGCTACAGGAAAAAATAGTGAAGGCTTAGTGGGCATCACCAGGAAAGCAACATCCCTCAGTAGATGGACATTGTCGTATAATCTGAGAACATTCATAGCTTCTCAGACAAAAGCAATGCTGAGAATGACGACAGATGATGAAGACTTTTTCGACTCCACTTTGAGCGATATAACTATTAACAAAACACTTATATACTAATAAAGGGCTGGCTTATCTAAAGCCAGTTGAGTAGCACTTTAAATGTTTTTGCTCTATGAAGCCTGATGTACTTATATGATTCCGTTTTCTTCAAGGTTGTATTTTGTTGGTCGAACGCACTTATTGTAAGTCGCTTTGGATAAAAGCGTCAGCTAAATGCAATGTAATGTAATGTAAAAGACGATGAGTACACACACTCTGAGTGCACAAAGAGTAGAATGGAGAGAGACGACGGGGATGAAAGCAAAATATGTGTATCATTGAATGAGCACTGTGTGTTTCAAGATGGTGGGGACACACTCCAGAACATAATCAATAATCAAGAATCTCTGCTTGGTGCAGAACACCTTGGACAGGCACAAATGAAAGTGTTTGTGGACAAACGTCTGTGTGAACCTCCAGCTAGTGACCAGCACTTGGGACTGAAGTCACCCATTCGAAAGAACAAAGCCAAGACATTTGCCTCTTTGTATGAAGTTGTGCAACTTTCCAAGAACAAGCAAAACACCATCAAAGTGGACAGGCAGATTCTACAAAGGCTAGTCACAGCTTACAGAGCAGGTCGTAAAGTAGACCTGGAAAATGTCCTCCAGCATGAACTCATGCCCATCCCGCCATCTCTGGCCGCAACTAACGGCAGTCTACATTCCACCAACAAGTCTGTTTTAGCAAATATACTGACAAAACATGTCCAAACGCCTGCAGATGTACCCCTTCAGGAACCCAGCTGCCTGGCTATTGATGGCCAAGCACTTGTAATGGCACTTGGGAAGCCACCTGACACTACAACATTTGGTGACTATGCCAACAAGTTTGCTGAGACGGTGTTGAAGATGGGAGAGAAGTACCAGAGGGTTGATGTAGTCTTCGACAGGTACCATGATGAATCCATCAAAACGGGCACAAGGAGGAAACGTAAAGAGCGTCACCGACCAGTACGCAGAGAAATCGTTAATGACTCCGTTCCACTTCCAGCAGACTGGTCAAGCTTCATGGCACTGGAAGAGAACAAAGCAGATCTCGCTCGACTACTCTCAAACCATCTGATAGAACACAGCCCAGAAGATGAGCTTGTGGTTGTAGTATCGGGTGGGTTTGCTGAAGTAACCACTGTCAAGTCATCAGATCCAGATGTCTCCTCTTTAATGGCTGACCACAAGGAGGCTGATACACGTCTGATTTTGCACTGCATCCAGGCTCCAATGGACACAATAGTTGTGTCAGCGCATGACACAGACGTGCTTCTGCTACTTTTAGCACACCATGACAGAATCGGATGTACCCGTCTCTACATGAAAGCCGGAACATCAAAGGATCCAAAGTATTTTCCAGTACATGACATTCGCAAGCTATTATCTGATGATCAAGTGGACACACTCCTTGCCTTCCATGCCTTCACTGGCTGACACATCAGTGTGTCTCAGTTCAGCGGTCACGGAAAGAAAATAGCCTGGCAGGTGTTCGTGCAACATCACACCGATCTTACTGGCCTTGGGAAGGGCCCTCTCACAGAAGGTATTGTGACATCAACAGAGACATTTATCTGTAAGATGTATGGTGTGCCAGAGGTTGATACATGCAACAAAGCAAGAGTGAAGTTGTTTTGCAAAGGTCATCCACAAGAGACTCTGCCACCAACCTCAGATGCAGTGAAGTTTCATATCATGCGTTCACACTATCAATCGACAATCTGGAACCAAGCTCACCTGCCACATCCTGATCTTCCTCCAGTGGATGAAATGGGATGGATGCACAAGGAAGGTCAGTTAGTGCCACGGCTACTGTCTTTGCCACCTATGCCTAAAGCCTGCAGGGAATTCACTTCATGTGGGTGTACCATTGATGCATCAGCCAACGCTGCAGCTGCAGCTATGTGTATAGAGGATTAGCTTATGGTGATCAATGTGTACAAGATCGTAAAAATATGATAGACTGGTTGAGAATATCAGACTGCATACTGCTGACTGTTTGTTGTTAACAGATTGTTGAAACCATAACCGGATAATTGTGAACCTATAACCAGTGGCGTTTTTATATACAAAAGTGGTGGGGCACAACAAACTTAGATTTCTATAAGCTTCTGCAGTGAGGTTCATGGCTGGTGAGGCACTGGCACTGACTCTTCAGGTTTACAAATATTATATTTTGACCTAAATCAAAATATAATATTATTTTCAAAAGCTTTTTTTGTCTGATGCTTCAATTCATTTTAAACAGACAGTTCAACAAAAGGATACCCAAAAAATGTAATTTTATCATTTAAATATTGCATTGTTCTCTCTTAGTAAGATCTCATTTTCAATAAAATTGCAGTCTTACCTTGACTTGAAGATTAAGTCCATTTGCCTATCCCTCTGGACAAAAATCTCTATTACTTTTTTGTAAAAGTCCTCCTTATGTTCTTGTAGTTTCAAGAGTCTATAATAAATCTAATCAATAGATTTATGATTCGAAAATTATAAAAGTAGGGTAGACATGTGGATATTATCCGGCTGAACAAAACGTGCATTTATCTAACAGGTTTGTTTCCCACAGATCTTATTTGGAGCTATTTTCTAAAATCATATGGAGAAATCTCATTGCTTTTTTGTCGAGGGAAGCCATGCGCAGCTTACTTCCGGGTTTTAGGATGCGTCACTGCAGCTCTCTCGTCTCCTCTTCACACACCACACTTTTCGCGGCACACGTACTTACAGTCAATCAGCTCTAAATGATGTGAGATGACGTATGGTGGGGATGGCAGCTCTATGCCCCTATGGTCATTATTTTTTTGCCACACACATTAAATAGGAAAATATTCTGAGCATGCGCAGTGTAGTTTTTACAGTCACCGTTCACTTAGACAGTGAGAGGGAGGGGCATGATCGGGTTTTGTCCCACATGGCTCTAAACAGCTCAATAGGCACACACTGTAGACACTAATTAGAAGAACACAGACTAAAACAGCAATGTACAGACAAATCAGATGATTAAACATGATCTTAAAATATATTTATATATTTTTTTAATTATTTTTTGGTAATCATTATTTTTAATACTTTCTGCTGACACTAGGTGGGGCTGTCCCCTAATGACCAGTCGCCACTGCCTATAACTGAGAAAAAAAGTAACAAAGGAACACAATAAGTGTAAGGATAACTGTAACGTGTATTCCAAAGTACCTGTACTTGTATTGGTCATAATCTGTCTATTCTATTCTACTCAGAAAGAGTCACATGGAATGTATAGGGGCATGCAACAGCAGGAAACATGACAACACCTGCCGGAACACTGAAGAAGACTTTTTAAAAGTGCCTGCCTTTTGGCAATTTCCCATAGGGTTTGATGTAAAAAAGGCGGTGTGAACAGGCCTACTCCTTCTTCATTGCGTTAACACTGGATGGCCTGAGAGCTATAATTTGGGTTTATTTGTTGTTTTGATATATTTTTACATTATTATTATTATTATTATTTTTGTAATCATTGATATGGTGGTGTTTTAAGAGATACTTGAATGAGGTTTTTACCATTTCAGTATGATTTGTATTCTTGTTGAGTTGAACATTCTAATGCCACCCATACAGTATATTCTTACTGTATTGGAGCAAATAAAAGCATCTATAGGGCTTTGTTGACTGTACTGTTGCTCCACTGTAGGCCTAATCGTGTCATGTTTACGTTATGGTTTGGTGGCCAAATAAAAATTGTATTAATACACTTTCTAAGCAAGCCCTGGTTGAGTCTGATAACTTATGTATCACTAATGACCACCTTTTTCGCTATACATGTATGATTTCAAGCTGATTATTCACATTTGATCCAAAATCAGGACAGTATGTTAAATTCCCCATGTGTGAAAACATATAAAACACATTTAATTCTAGTTTGTACCTTGTTTAGTCAAAAAGTAATGTACTAAAATAGATTTCAGCCTGGCAGTGGACCATGTTGGATTTCTCAATTTTGAGGCATTCTGGGAAAATGTTTAGCTTCATATACAGCAGATTTTGATTCAGCACCCCTTAATACCCCTAGAAATGCTGTATAGCATAAATAAACACAAAATGCCTTCAGCACTTTAAATAAGCACATTTTCTGAAATTCTGCCTAGTCTATAAAGTAGGACTAAGCATACCGGTAGTTTCTGTGGACCTGTCTGCCCGTTTTATGAGTTGCGCGCATGCGCACTTGTGTGGCATTGTTTGGGATGACCTAATTAAAATAGCGTCCCCCCAGTAAAAAAATCCCCACTACACCACTGCCAAAAACCACGGAATAATAACAGCTAACGGAACAACAACAAAAGGAGAAGCAGGAAAAGTCAACTTTGTGCGTTAATGTGTGTACTTATTCTGGTATAAAACTGAACCATTCCTCTTTCATGGACATTGTCTTTGTTCAACTATGCAAACATTTCAGCGAGGTCTTCCTCCAGCATTTTTGTAATATTTTAAGATGGGCAGCATACGAATGATTTCAAAAATGTGTCTGCGTTCATAATTAAAGTCTAATCCAAGAACAAATTATATGGATTTAGAGTTTTATCTATCCAGAACACTTGCTTCAAACAGACCCTTAAAGGATACAATGTAAGGACAGGACCACATAAGAGGACTGTATATGTACCACAGCTATTTTAAAAATGTTAAGCAAAATAAAGAGCACATGGGATCATATTAACATCAAATGGCTGAGGTTACAACCTTAGGCGCTTTCACACCAAGGTTGCGGTCGAATAGTCCATTTAGTTTAGGAACCTTCCTAACGGAGTGAAATGACCCGGAAGTCCCTCAGTGGCAGCCATGATAAGTGCCGCTCGAATTCTCCAAATGAAAGGAAAGGAGGTTTCAAACTTCCTTTATAACCTCCTTTAGCTTAGGAACCACTGGACCTCCCTCACCGAAAGGAGAGGAGAAAATGCTGCCCCACAATGCCTTGCAGCCGCAGCATTTGCCGTCACACAACAGTCGGTCGTTCACGGAAACAACCGATTATGACCGAGAAATTATATCATGAAAGTTACGTTTATAATAAATACATCTGTATTGATTTTAAGATATTTTCATAGTTCATACAATCATATGTATTGGGATCGTTTGTATTAATGTGGACCGGAGGGAGAGGGTGACGAGCATAAGTTTCACTTTCCTTTTTTATTTCAATTCCAACTTTGGTCCTGAAGAATATGTTTCTCTGTTGTCCACGTTCATAAAGCATAAAGTTTCCCCACAGCAGCAGACGCACATTTATGACGTCCGCTGGCGCATCATAAACATGTCGGATAGTGAAAGTGCAGACATTTAATGGTAGAAAAAAGTATAACTATAATCACTATAAAACATCACCGTCAATACATAATTACAATATTGACAATAACATATACATATTATTAAACAATCCTGGGGCACTAGATTCTGTACATCCATTGGTCAGTTTGTCACATCACCACATGTTAGCGGTGCTGCAGGGTGTGTACACTGGTTCATCTCTGTCCTATCATTTGGCTGCTCTGCCTCTCATACATGTACGTGTTGTGGTTTGTTTGCCTTGCACATTCAGAAGTCCTTTCTACTTAATCAGAGGGTCTATATCCTCCCTGTCTTTACCTCGTGCTGGTCGAGAGCTCCGGCTAACGCCCTGCTCCACATTTCAGTTCCAGCATCTCTGTGCTCCTGGTTCCTCCTGTGCAGCAGCTGTAGGTTCACCAGAGACTCCACAAAGTCACATAGGAGAGGGAGAATTATTATAAAGACTTATCAAGTGAACTTTGACATCTTCAGATATGGTGTGTGTGTGAGGGAGGGTCAGTGACTGTCCCTCAGGTTGATACACATTGGAGGAATCCTTTAGCTCTTTGAAACACGACTAAACAGAGTAGAGCTTTTAAAGTAAAGGTTCCACCTGTCCATCAGTGACCACATGTTCTGTTTCTCTTGGCTGCCAGGACCTTTTTCTGTCCTCCTATATCTCATCTCTTTTCTTGTCAGCACCTGAGCCTGCAATGTGTCAGGATCTGTCTCTGCCTTTAGCTCTGACACTAGAGAGACAATCTGCCAGTTCATAACCTCCTTTCAGTGCCAGAAAACACAGCTATTTGTTCAGCTACAGGAGCACACCTATGACTCGAGTCCCGGGCCGCTGCGGTGATGACTCAGCGTTAGCGCTTTTCCTTCTAACAGGCTACTGTTAAGATAATGTTTAATTACTGCCTTTTGAAATATTGATATATATCAGGGATGGGCAAATGGTGGCCCGCGGGCCGCATACGTCCCCCACCTCCTCTTTTTGCGGCCCTCAGATTAATTTATAAACAATGTAATTAATAAAAAGAAAAAGAAAAAAATAATATATATTTTTTTACTTGTAGTACTGATACCGTCCACTAGACTCCTAGTTACGTCGCGAGCTGCGTACATGATTTCAAATACCGCGAAATAATCTGTGACGCATTTGTGTGTATTGTGTTTGTTTCCCGGGAAACCCTCAGAAGAAACACCGGCTGTTGTTATGCCTGCTGTGACATTAAGTTGCCTCTTGTAATTATGCCTTTACAAGCTTACAAGTTGTTTTTATCATCTGAATTTGGCGAAACAAGTTTAATATTCCTAAAACCAAGACTTTGTTTATTTTAAATCAGATGAAAACAAACTGTCACGGACCCTGCCGTGTTATCTATGATTACTATACTCTTACATTCATAATTTCAGCGGGAGGGAGGGGGGGCGGCGCTGTGGAACAGCAGAGCGTGCAGGCTGACGGGTGTCTGTGTTGACATTCCCCTAAGGGGAATGCAGAGACAGGCTACAAGTGTTTTAGGTTCAAGTCAGACAACTAATGTCTGGGTTAGTGTTCATGACTTCATGTGTATGTCATCTAATGGTTAATCTCAATACACACACATTTTCCGTGCTTTCCAATAGTTTAAAATAGTTTTATTCCACTGTTTAATAACCTGTTCAATACAAACATGCCACTTGTAAAAATGAAATAACATTTCTGTGAACTGATATTTGTTTAGTGAGCTTATTAGAGGATGTTCCCATTTTTTGGGGATGTTCCCTTTGATTGTAAAATGTCAATGAAGATGTCAGACTTATTTGTTAATAATTACATACAACACATGGAATTTGTGTGTGTGTGTGTTCCAAGTGAATCTGCGGCCCCCTGGTGGCCAGTACATCAATGATGTGGCCCCCTGGTGGCCAGTACATCAATGATGTGGCCCCCACCACCATCAAAGTTGCCCACCCCTGATATATATGATCTCATCACTGGCCTTGTTACACCTTCTCTGATAGGGAAATATTTGTCATGTATTGATATGTCGTTCAACTGTCAGATAAGCTGAGTTTAAGGCCATGATAAATATGTCCACTCTGTAGGTATATCTGTGCAGCTTACTCAGCCCCCTTGTTATATCACTCGTTTGAGATGAGAACTTTCTAGTAGGTAGGACAGGGCATCCAATTCACTTCAGAGTCAAGGTACTTCTGAGGGGATTAGTTTGTGTAGTTTTGGCTTATATTTCCAAATGCAAGCTGAAGTGTTGAGTGTTCTCTGGGTTTTGATACATGTTGGCAAAACCATTCAATGCACATACCAATTCTCAAAACAATAAAAGGAGGGGTCTTCTTTAGCTGAAAAAGCAGGGCATGTAGGATGTGTATCACTGTGTAGCACTTATATAGTAATAAAGGACTGGCTTATCTAAAGCCAGTTGAGTAGCACTTGAAATGTGTTGGCTCTATGAAACCTGATGTACTTTATGATTCTGTTTTCTTGTAGTTAGTATCTTCTTGGTCGAATGCACTTATTGTAAGTCGCTTTGGATAAAAGCGTCAGCTAAATGCAATGTAATGTGTATATGTGTTATATTGAAATGAGTCTGCAGTATTTACAATGATTTGTTGGCCCCCCTGGCCTGCAGTAGGCTTGAGGCCCCCCTGGTTGTTATAGACCAGGTGTTTATGACCCACAATTAAAAGGATAAATTCAAGTCGGGGGAACAAAGTCAAACAATTTATCTACCAGAAGAAGTTAAGGTTAACATTGCATTCATCTTCCTTCCAGGAGTTATGCAGCGACCCCCGCCTGTTTGTGGACGGCATCAGTGCTCACGACCTGCACCAGGGGCAGCTGGGAAACTGCTGGTTTGTGGCCGCCTGCTCCAGCCTAGCCTCCAGAGAGGCTCTGTGGCAGAAGGTAGAGGAACACACACTCTTATCTTTCTTTGTTGCTGCTCTGCATTGTTTATGATCTTTCACCTCACAACACACAATATATTTACATGAAAATCCATCAGAAAGATCACAAGCAGACAGACAACAATAAGCTCTAGAAACACAGCATCCTGATGGATTAGGTCATATTTCAAGTTATTGCTTCATACCAAACATCTGTTAGGGAAACTTGCTGAGCCTCTCTGGTGGGGCAGGATGTCACACAGCTTGTGGGTGTGTTTTTTTTTTGCACTTTTATTGCCATTACACAGTACAGGTACTACACTGAACAAAAAATATAAACGCAACACTTTTGTTTTTGCTCCCATTTTTCATGAGATGAACTCAAAGATCTTAAAAAATTTTCTATATACACAAAATAACCATTTCTCTCAAATATTGTTCACAAATCTGAAAAAATCTGTGATAGTGAGCACTTCTCCTTTGCCGAGATAATCCATCCCACCTCACAGGTGTGGCATATCAAGATGCTGATTAGACAGCATGATTATTGCACAGGTGTGCCTTAGGCTGGCCACAATAAAAGGCCACTCTGAAACGTGCAGTTTTGCTTTATTGGGGGGGTCTGGGGGGGTCCGAAAACCAGTCAGTATCTGGTGTGACCACCATTTGCCTCACGCAGTGCAACACATCTCCTTGGCATAGAGTTGGTCAGGTTGTTGATTGTGGCCTGTGGAATGTTGGTCCACTGCTCTTCAATGGCTGTGCCAAGCTGCTGGATATTGGCTTTATCTCTGGGTGTGTGTGCAGAGAAATATATTTGTTCAGTGTATGTAATGACATGGTTTCTCTGCATTTGACCCATCCTAGTGTTAGGAGCAGTGGGCTGCCATTATACACACACACACACACACACACACACACACACACACACACACACACACACACACACACACACACACACACACACACACACACACACACACACACACACACTGTTAAATATGTTGTAACAGCGCTGCCTTACAAAGACACTATAAACAAGATTAAAATCATTTAAAATCAAAATCATGTGTTGGTGATTTATTGTTTTGTTTTTTATATATGCTAGTTGTTCTTTCCTTTTTAAAAGATAAATACAGCTTTACAGTTTACAGTTCCTTTATTGTAAGGCACAACATGTTCAGCATTCTCAACACTTACAATACACAACAGCAACACAACATGTTCTTCAGTTATATTATGTCTCTAGGTTATAAATAGTTTTAGACTGAACAAAGCTGTTTGTGTCACACTGGGATCAAAGATGATTGACATGACTTTATTAAATCAAGTTTTAAAACATGACTATTTTATTTCATCAGGACCCAAAAACACAAGGGGTATAAAATGGTAAATACATACTGTGATTGAACACAAAAACACCATCTATTATTGACCTTTATAGCAAATTCAAAACATTATAAATGATACAAAATACCACCTTTTAGTATTAGACAGAAAATAGGCGACGAGACATATTGCTATTTTTTTTAGATGAGGCCACTGTGGTGAGAGTAATACATATAGCTTGTACTCCATTTGTTTTGAAAATGTATATTTATACTTTATAAACAAACTGGTTACCCTTTTTTTTAAATTAGCATACAGAACATTATGAAAACAAACTTGACTAATGGTCGGCTCATAACCTCAGAACACAGAAGAGGAAAAACTGCATAGATTCTCGTTTCATTGAAGGAGCTGCAGACCTAAAGTGTGTAGAAGACTTAAATGATTACAAAGGTCACAATCACATTAATAAAACTGTACTTAGGTTTTAGTTTCACTTTTACAAAACAGAGTTCCACATGGACTTTCTAGCATGTATGGCCATCTCCTCACTAGCCCTATGCTGCTGCTCCTCTGACAGCTCTGTCTCTCCTTTACTCTTCTTCTTCTTACAATAAGAAGAGATGTCTGTTGATTTTCTCTTCATGTTCTGCAAATTGACATTACACACAGCAGTGATTAATAGTAGCCTACGCATTACACCAGCCCAGCATACTAATATCAGCTAACGTTAGCTTAGCAAGCTAAACTAACGCTAACTAGGATAGCCGCCAAAGTGTGTTTACAGACGAATTATACCTGAAGTCAAGCCAGCCTTTACTGAGCCCCGAGCCTGTTTTGCAGCTCTTCCAGCGTTTGTCTCGTTTTAATGCCATTGAACACACATTTTGATCAGAATAACAGCTAAAGGTTAGCATATCTCCGTTTTTTGCTAACTAAAGCTAACACACTAAAGCCTAAAGTGTTGTGGGGCTTAACAGGCAACACACATATACGACTTACCTTCTAGAAGTCTGGTGGATTTTTATCAACTCCAGTCCAGTCAGTAGAAAGACACGTTTTGCTGCAACCTGCTGCTGTCTGTGCGAATCTCAGAGTGGTGCGCGCGAGCATCAGAGTGGTGCGCGCGAGCATCAGAGTGTTACCATGGTAGCAGAGGGAGAGGGAGGGGCTGCAGTATGAGCGTTGGAAGCTCAAATCAAGCGACTCGCTGGCTGTGTATTTGTAGTGAAATATCAGATAAACTACTACGCATACGTGACTGGCGAGGCGGTGTGTGTGGTGGGGGGGCCAGTGGGGGGGCCAACAAATATATCAGGGTGGCCATGGCCCCCCCTGCTGGCGCCACTGGCAGTGACATGTAATATCCAAGGATTAGAGACGGTTGGATGCTGCTGTTTTGAGCATTGCAATATACATTTATTTGTATTATGTTTTTTTATGATTAGAGACGGTTGGATGCTGCTGTTTTGAGCATTGCAATATATTTATTTTCACTATGTTATTTATGATTATCCTTAGGCTCAGCAAAGATTTGATGTAAGCTGCTGCTGTCTTTTTTTCTATAGTTAATACTGAACTAGAGCCCTGGAGTGGAGTGCACCAGCTGGGCGTAAGCTGGGCGTAACTCTACGTCCGACGTAGAACCGAAGGTTAAGACCAAACTAAAGTTATGACTAGTGCACCACTTAGACTTAAGCCCTGTATGCGTTGCGCCCGGGTGTAACTTTTACGCCTAGTATGGAGCAGGCGTAAATCGGAAAGACAGACTAGTATCCATAGTAACGTAAAACAGGCAAGAAGGATATTAACGATGGCAGGGCGTCTTGTTTACATGTTTAACAATGAAAGGGCATTAAGAAGAGTCAATTTCTCCTTCTCCAGCTCAATTTTTTCGTGTTCCGCTCTCAATTTGACGTTCTCCACCTCCACACGAACGATTTCTTTCTCCGTCAGTTCCCGCTGTAGCTCTGACAAATCCCTCTTTCTCTTTCGGGGTGTGGCCATTTGGGATTCCCCTTGAGTCATCGGCCGTGTCTCAATTCAGGGGTTGTATCCTTCGAGGTACGTAGCCTACGCGGTCGACGCAGGATGCGGCCGACGAGACCGCGTAGGCTGGACCGAGCGGCCTACGAAATGAGACGGTCTAGCCTACGGAGCGCTTCGTGTTTACGCCACGTGATACGCGCTGTTCGGTTGCGTTGCTCCAGCAGCCTGCTAGCAAATTAGCTGAAAAGGATCCAGAAACTTTACTTTTACATTTTTTGGAGATCACCGTCGGAGATTAAATAAAGAGAACCATGGCCAGATAAATAAGATGAAGCTGTTCCTTTAGCCCCCAGTAATGTTACATTAGTAAGTTAACAAGTAAATTATATATAGCTGATGTAATTTAATCATATTATTTCATATATTTAAAACAAGTCTTAATTTTTCTGTACTAATAAAACAATATGTTTTTTAAAGGAACAAAAGCATGTTGTATAGATTGATTGTTAACAATATTAGTGTTCTAATCTTAATAGCTGTGATTATAACAGTTTATATTCTCCTTCTTCCCCTAAACCTGCCCAGATGATGTCCCACTGACCCCAGGTCCAGCAGCACCGTGCTCCCCCCCCCCTCTGCTGAAATACACAATTAAACATTTTCTATGACCTATTTCTTGTATTAATAAAATTAAACTGAAGACAGTTTAATGACCTAGAGATACCCTATTATTCCACTGCTTATGTACACATGTTGTAAATAATCTTTAAAACCTCAGTAAATGAAATAAACAATGTGTTTAACGATTACAATTTAATATTGTATTTTCATCTAATCACAAAGTAGAGGTAAGAATATGTCCATCCTCTCTCTGCAGCTTCATGTCTTCTATTATTATAACTTTCATCATTGAGACAGAGGAAATCAATCATGTACTTTAACATCACCAGCAGTAACACAAATATCAGTACAAGTGTGTTTATGGAGTTGTTTATTTGTATTATATGTGCAGCAAGTATATAGAAGCAGCTGTTTGGGGAATCAGACAGACTCAAGCTATAATCGTTAGATATCTATTAAAGAAAGGACACATACAAAATCTAATTCTGAAAGTAAGACACAAGTCTGTAGGACGGCAGTAAGTAGAGGTCTGGGTGGAGGATGTTCCTGATCGCCATTTTGCTTTCTCCAGCACCTCGGGGGGTCCAGGTGGATGGCAGCTCTGTCCTGATGATCCGCTGTGCACTTTTCAGATTAAGGGTCCTTCTCCAGCAGATCCATTTATCCAAAATTGTCGTAATTATAGAGAAAAACAAGAGAAAAAGAAAAAAGTGAATTAATCATATTAAACACAGGGTTGCAAAAGTATTATTGCAAAATGTAACTAAGCATTTCAGACAAACAATTCTTAAGGGATCATTTAAAATGATGTGCTGTTCTGGTTTTTAAAAAACTAAAGAGAAGAAATGACAGTCACACATGCATCCCTTTGACAGCACAAACTAACATTAAGCAAAAGGCTGCTGTCTATTTGTGATTGTCTTATTATTATGGGATTAGGATCAATTAAATAAACTTTAACCTAAATAAAAGATGATCAAATCTGGTGGAAATATTTAAAATAGGCTTTTCTTTTAGCCCTACCTCAAAGCAGCATGACCTGAATACAAAGGTTGTAATGTTGTCCCAAAGTTTAATAAACAGTAAAACATTGGAACATGTCAGAGAAATAAATAAAGCTAACGGCAGCTACACGTCAGGGTAGCATTTTATAAATCCCACCGTACTGTAGGCTATACCGGTCTAAATGTTTTCACTTTGGTCTAATTTATGTAATATAAAGTCTAACTTATCTATAACAGAGCCAAGATCTCTGATCTCTTTAATAAACTTCTGAATTGAATTAAAAAACAAGTGTAAACAACAGTGCAGTACGTCCAGCTAGCTAGTTAGCGTCATATATGTATCCGTATTATTTAACGAAAATGTACGTTGTAATGCCCCTTGGGTTTGACGTGTGTGACGTTAGTTAATTTAAAGTAAGTTAAAACCCAATACTCACATTTATTAGTGATTCCTCCGCTCGCTGCTGCTTTTAAATCCATTCTGCTGGGGAGACCGGAAGCCTTTTCATTTAAAAAAAAAAAAAACTCCTTCTTCCCTGCGCGCATTGCCCTCTGGGATATGGTAGGCCGCGGAGTGTACATCAGATGTATCCTTCAAATTGGGGAAAAGTAGGCTGCATTCGTGGGCCGCATTCGGAGGAGTCTCGTCTTTTTAAAAAATTGGGACAGCCTTCTTTCGGCGGAAGTGACGTGTGCGGTCTACGAATGCACCCTTCTAAGGATGCAACCCCTGAATTGAGACACAGCCATCGCTGACGCTGTGGGTGTGGGAATTCCCTCTTCTCTGCGGTCCTCTGAGTCTGTAAAATGGTAAAATGGCGTTGCTTGGCAACAATTACTGTTTCGCGTGTATTCACGTGGACGCGCATCTTAAGACCAGGCGCAGCTACGCCCGAGACTAGTCAGGCTTGGTGCACTCGGTGTAAATTCGAATCACTATGTCGGACGTAGCTAAGCCCGACGTTAGAGTTAAGCCCTACTTTTTTACGCCCAGCTGGTGCACTCCACTCCTGCTGTTTTGTCAGGGCCTTTTCTTTAAATATAATTTTAAAATGTCCATACAGTAGCCCCTTTTTTTAAACGTCTATGCTTAAGTTTTTATAGGTGTTGCTATCTGCTTTGTGTAGCGTGGTTCTACAAGCAAGTCAGTGCATTCATTGGGTGGGATCAGAGTTACAAGGGTCTGGAAATGCAATGAAAACATTCAACATTCGTCCACACTCACAACAACGGCCTATACAGACATAAATAAAGCAGCGACTGTATTTGCCATGACACAGGCAGTCTGTGGTTTGTACTTGTTTAACTTTTGTCCAGTTTGTGAACAGATATGAGGAGCTGTGAGCTCTGAGGGCTAACAGCTAACGGCTGATGTTGTGTTTCTGGGGTTCTCATTGAAGATGACGTCACGGCTCCGCCCACACTGCGTTACTATAGAGATACTACCCGAGTTCTTAAACTGTAATGGAAATGCGCCATAAAGTGAGCCAGTCCTAACGAGGCCTAACCATACCGAGCGAGGCCGTGTAGTGGAAATGCGCCATTAGTGTATCGAAATAATCACAGACTATGTTCGATTTCTTGTTGAAGAAATGTTTCACAGACGTCTTCTTGGATATTCTGAAACCGGGATAGACTTTTTGTCACTATATACTGAGATTTATTTCAGATGAGACTATTTATTTATTAATCTAGAAAACAATTAGAAAAATATGAAATATTGTTTGTTGCAGCGATTGCAGTGAATTTGATCTAGTTTAAAGTGTGTGTGTGTGTGTGTGTGTGTGTGTGTGTGTGTGTGTGTGTGTGTTGTGTGTGAGTGTGTGTGTGTGTGTGTGTGTGTGTGTGTGTGTGTGTGTGTGTGTGTGTGTGTGTGTGTGTGTGTGTGTGTGTGTGTGTGTGTGTGTGTGTGTGTGTGTGTGTGTGTGTGTGTGTGTGTGTGTGTGTGTGTGTGTGTGTGTGTGTGTGTGTGTGTGTGTGTGTGTGTGTGTGTGTGTGTGTGTGTGTGTGTGTCACTTTTGGTTACCTCTCTGCTCCCCTCGGGGGGGGGGGGGGAAGAGTGATGCTGTTCAGTGGAGCAGTTGTCCTGACTCCCATCAATGATCCAGGAACAAACACTAAATACACCTCTGGTGTTAATAAGACTCACTCCAGAGGCAGTATGACGACAGGAGTGACAACCTTATCTGGTCCTGAGGGGAGACGCCCAAAAGTCACCCCCATTTAGAACAGAATGACTTTAACGTTTAAATATAGATACGATACACATACATAATATGTGAAGAGGTATTTCTTAAAGTTAGAATACATTTCTTTGCTTACAATAATTAGCAATAATTTGTACAGTCACTTATTTAGTCATGTTCAAAGTGTATTTAATAATAGCTAATAACTGATTTATTTAGTACACTGATTTTCTGAATGATCTTTTCCCTTGTTGTGCTGAAAATCAATTGCTAGAAGTTTTAATTTATTTCCAATTATATTTGGAATATGTAAGTTCCTGCACCCTGAAAAGAAATGGACAAAACATATATAAATGATATTTAATGATTGTTAACTAAATGTACAATGATGTTGTCTCTGGCTCTGTCCTCTTTCTGTCTGTGAGCAGAACTGTCTCTTGCTCAGTAGAAACATGTGCTGCCAGTGTTTGGCTTCAGTAAGGTGGAAAGTTTGACTGAAACAAGAGGGGAACTTTTGGAACATACGAGCAGATACTGTAGCTTTAAAACAGCATGCTGTTTCCCCTCAGTCCTTCCCACTAAAACACAGGGAAGCAGAAAGAACAGAGAGAGAATGTTATGGTAGAGCTCCTAAATGAGCAGATATTTAGATCCCAGGACACAGGGTCAGTCAGGATCAGGGCCGTTTTTAGCTTTTTGGGGGCCCTATGCAAGATGCTGTTTGGGGGCCCTAGTTTTGACAGTTTTTTAACTACAATGGGGGGGGGGGGATTCCGAAGCCTTTAAGATGATCTGTGGAGATGCATCAATCTGTTACACTTTAATAGGAAAACAGGCTAATTTCACGAAAACCAAGCAATTGAAAATTACAAAAAATGATATTAAAAAGGTAAACAATAAGGCTCCTCTATGTCAATAAATGCAAGAGATGCAGCATTTTCTCAGCTGTCAGCCCAACGATGATTTGGACTTTATTACCCCAAAAACCCAAGCCACAGCTTTGCTATCATTGCAGTTTAGTCGTGTTTATATCCTACATTGGATTTGTAAGCATATAATGCTTCACCGAACACTCACAGGAGGGGGCTTGGCTGTCTACAAATAAAGACGGCTCATTTTAATTCTCCCCAAATATATTGAGGCTGAACCTGAACTTTGAATTCTCTGCTCCCATCATAATCTTGGCGATCTTGTTCAAATTGTGAATGCAGAATTAAAAATACTATGTAACTGGTTTGCAGTTAATAAATTATCCCTTAATGTGGCCAAAACAAATTACATGTTATTCAATACAAAGTCTGAGAGTAGAAATGACTGCATTATACGGATTTGCAATACAGAGATAGAAAAAGTTGGTGCATGTACATTTTTAGGACTGCTTGTTGATGAAAAACTCAATTGGAAGCACTATATAAATTATGTACAGACTAAACTGTCAAAAACAATAGGTATTTGGTATCATACTAAGAACATTCTTGAAGAAAATATACTCTTTATAACAGTCTATTTCTCCCTTACCTTTAATACTGCTCCGAAATATGGGGAAACACGTACTCAACAAATCTACAAAAAATAATAACATCCCAAAAAAAAGTATTACGAATTGTAAAAAAAAAAAGAAAGTGGTGTTGGTAAATATGAACACACAACTCCCATATTTAAAAAAGCTCAATCTATTAAAATGTGTTGTGATAGTACAGCTTAAAACAGTACTGATTATGCACAACATTTTCCATAACAAAATGCCTAATAACATTCAAAAGCAGTTCCAAACCACAGCGTGAACATATGAATGTAAAAAAAGTCACTCGAAAATAAGTGTTCACAATGTTTATATGCAATTACGCATATATTATTATTATTATTCATTTGCCAAGTGCATGTGTACCTATGTATATATTTATATATAGTATTTTAATTTCCAAAAAAAGATAGTTGAAACTGTTATTGACATGTGCAGAAAATGACCCTATATCTAGTTTTCGTATATATATATATATATATATATATATTAGGGCTGTCAAGTTAACGCGTTAATAACGCGTTAACGCAAAAAACATTAGGCCACTGATTATTTTAACGCGATTAACGCATGTGTATTTTTTGTCCTCGGCCGCCCCGTAGTTTCAGAGCGCATCGAGTTTAAAATACCATCTACAAGCTGATGCTGACAGCCCCGCTCCTGCTGCCCGCTTGTGGCAGACCACACTTCCACGCTCACCGGCAGGCACCGACTGGCTGTTGGGAGGACCGGGAGGGTGTGTGTATGTGTGGCCCGAGCGAGCGAGAGAGAGACCTTACGTGCATTGTTGTTGTTAGCATCTGGTGCTAGCTAGCTGCGCTAACGGATATAAGGAGCTGTTTAAATGAAAACAGAGGAGCGACATTTCGCCACAACTGCGCCGAGCACTTGACTTTATGCAGGAAGCCAGACAGTGGGACATTGTACGAAAAGTCAGCACACTCAGCACGGATAGTGCGCAACATGATTGCAGCGTCCAGGCAGCTCCGGTTCGAGCATATGCCTTGAGTTGCACATAGCTCCAACGATCCATCACACACACACACACACACACACACACACACACACACACACACACACACACACACACACACACACACACACACACACACACACACACACACACACACACACACACACACACACACACACACACACACACACACACACACACACACACACACACACACACACACACACACACACACACACACACACACACACACACACACACACTTTGTATTGTATTAGAGATTCCGGGTTGAATTGAGGCGAATATTTGTAATGTTCAGAGGTTGTTGTGTTTAATATTCATGAGAATATTTGTCATTGTTCAAATGATAATAAACATTAGCATAAAGCATATTTGTCCACTCATATGTTGATAAGAGTATTAAAAACTTGAAAAATATTCCTCTAAGGTACATTTAGAACAGATAAAAAATGTGCGATTAATCGCGATTAACTATGGACAATCATGCGATTAATCGCGATTAAATATTTTAATCGACTGACAGCCCTAATATATATATATATATATGCATTTATTGTTTTCCTGCCCTAACTTTTATTTAATTTTTTCTCCTGTTTTCTTTATTTCTTTGTACTCCTTCATTTCTATATACGTTTTTGACGGAATAATGCCGCTGTATTAGGATGATGCACGGGAGGGCTACTTTCCACAAGCTATGCTTCAGCCCTCCCGCTTCTACTAATTTTGTTCATCTTTGTGTGTATGAATTAAACTTTTTTCGTTTTTTTGATGAATAAAAAAAAAAAAAAAAACTTTCAGCTTGGGGGCCCCCTAGTGGCCGCGGGGGCCCTATGCACCCGCATAGTCCGCATATAGGAAGAAACGGCCCTGGTCAGGATTAACACTTTTTGATGTGAACAACAATCAGACACTGATCTATTATAATATATTTCAAGTTTACACAGTGAAATGTTGATTGTATTTACGGTGAATACATCCTTTCATTTTTTTCACATCAAGAAGCATGTTTTAATGTTTATTCAAGATATTTGCAGTGTGTGACCTGATTTGTTCTCCCATTGCACACATAAGCCTTTGGATTCAGGCTGTTTGTGTTCACTATTGCCAACAGTTTTGGTGTGAAGCATATTCATATCTGATATACAGTAGGTTCATGCTCCGTCTCTGCTCAATGACCTGAGAAGTATTTCCTTCAGGCTAGCCATATCTCATTATTTATTTTATTTTTGGCACACTTAGGGGTAGAATTACTGCACCCCCCCCTCCCCCTGCTGCTTTGGCAAGTCCCACCAACAACAGTCAGCACCAATGAGAACACAGGGACAGCTTTCAGTCAATGTTTAATAGATGTCACTGCATTGATCTGAGTTTGTGTCAGGCCGACGGTCACATGCAATGTGAATATTTGATATTCCACTCACTGCTACTTGTTCTGTAGCAAGCCATGAGAGAATTCAGAAAGAAAATATAAAGACAGTTATATATTCAACACGTTATTACAATATTCAGCCAATCAGTAAACTCAAACATATTATCACAACATGCGGCCAATCAGGAAAGGCGTGTTTTATTAACAAGTGGATGTATAGAGCGTATCCTCATACGTTTGTTATTTAAGAATTTATTTAAAGAATGCTCTTATTTCTGCTCGTGTAATTTATTTTAGAGATACATTGTTCTTTGAAGTAGCATTAGTTCCCTGTAAATAAAGTGCATTCATACTTTTTCTTTTTTTCTAAATATGTTTGACGCCCTTGAAATGTTGTAAGTAGTTAGGTGGTAAGGTATTAAGTCTAACCTAAGTTGTGCACAAAAATGTTTGAACTACAATCTTGTTACTATACAATTACAGCACACCAGCAGATGAAGAGATCAGAAAGACATTTTGAGGGAGAGTATGTGAGATGATATATTTGTTTCTCTTAGGGTCAAATATTGAACAAAGTATTGCGATGCAGCACTAACAGGATGGTACTGACAGACTGCAGTCATTCCTCCGGGGTGAACTCCACTGAGCAGTTTAGATTTGCAGTCTCTGCCCCATCCTTGAAAGCAAACAGGA
The DNA here is from genome assembly GCF_902827175.1 of Gymnodraco acuticeps. Classification (NCBI taxonomy): domain Eukaryota; kingdom Metazoa; phylum Chordata; class Actinopteri; order Perciformes; family Bathydraconidae; genus Gymnodraco; species Gymnodraco acuticeps. The sequence goes on along the minus strand of NW_022990605.1, from coordinate 5,255 downwards.
AGTACATGACCTTCCTGACCTTCGCCAGCTCAGCAATCCTTTCGCCGAACTCCTGCATGTCCGCCTCCAGCCACTTGAGCGGGGTTTCCTCTGGGTCGTTGGCGTTTCTCCAAAACGTTCCGATGGGTTCTAGCAGCTGACGGGTCATCAGGTGGGTGAGGTCAGGGGTCCAGTGCTGAGAGATACCGGTGATGGTGACCCGCCCGTGGGCTGAGAGGGAGAAGTACCAGCGGGAGAAGTGCAGCTCCTGGGTAGGGAAGTCCAGCCGGTAAACGGCCTCGTGGGGGAGGAGCAGGCGCTCCCCATCCTGACGCTTCTGCCCCGAGCGCTGCAGAGAGGACACCCGCAGACGCATCATCTGCAGGGGGGTTAGAGGAGGAGGAGCAGAGCAGGTAGAGATGATATTACCAGGTGGAGAGGGCAGGACGAGGCCAAAGCTCACAGCTCACACTCCTGGAACTCCTCTTTGAAAGACTATACATCATAATAACAAACCAAGAAGCATGTTGTAGAAGTTCTGGCAAATTAAAAAAATGAAGCGCTTCTAAAAAAAATTGATCTTTTTAATAGTGGTCAGTTCAGGTACAGGACCATATTGCTACCTTGACAGCTTCCAGGTGCACCACAAAGATATCCTGATAAATAAGGCAATCACAATTGCATAAAGCCTGAAGACACATTTCCCCCCGTTCTATCAGTTCAAAAGTTAACCTAAAAAATCAAAAGAAAGCAGCAAAAGGCTGAATATTTGCATTGGGCTAGATAATCCATGCTTTCAAACTAACATTCTGTTGATGAGACAAACAAATACAAAGTACAGAGAAGTAGGATGTAGAAAGTGAAGCAATCCTCACATTTTGAAGCTATGAAGCAGCATTGACTGGTTCATGAACTTGCAATTGTTTTGAGTAGTGAGTGTTTCAACTCCTCTATTGATCAACACAACTGGGACATTCAAATGAACAGGAAAATCATAGAACACTTTCTGAACAGAGGTTATGAAGAGTGAGCAGAGCAGGGAGAAGGGTTTGGATTAAAGTAGGATGAATCTCCACAAAGCAAACTTTCGACCAACAACAAAGGAAGTAATGCACTCACTATGTGTCTTTAGTTTTTTCCTCATTATATATATTTCTTTGATATATCCGTGTTTAACATCATCAGTAGTCTAAGCTATAAAGGTTCTCCTGTGATGTTAACGAACTGTAGAATGTACAAATAAAACCCTGCCATGTTAGATTTAGTCCTTGTGCATTAAGCAATATGTTTTATCAGGTAAAATAGAAAACACAGGAGTTGAGAAGTTGTGATTTGAAAGTGCGAGCCTCACCTCTGTCAGTGCAGTGTCTTCTTTAAACACCAACTCCAAGGTGTTGGAGGGGGCTGTAGCGGTTTCCATGTCCTACCTGTAGTTCTAATCCTGGCTTAAAGAAAGTGTAGAGCAGCCTGTCCTGATGGAGGCTTTGAGAGATGGAGCAGATTTCACTCTTTACTCCCTCTCCTCTCTCTCCTCATAGGCTCACTGTCTCCTCTGTCTCTCCTCCCCTCCAACTCTTTCCACCACAGATTGGCCCTTCCTCTGTTTGTCCTCACTAACCCCCTCTTGCCCTCGGGGAAGTTTAGATAGAATGCATTGATTAGCAACACGACATGAGGGGAGGGGGGGGGTGCATTGGGAGATGGGATCAATGCAAAAACAGACGGTCACTTAGTGTTCAGCACTGCTCATCTCTCTGCAGAAACAGGCACACATGTACTTTATTCCTTAATGCGTTTATAATATGCATTTAATATGAATATTTGCGCTATCATGTAAGAACTGCATATTACTATGTTTCCATAGTATAAACTCCAAACCATGCTGTCACGTATCTGCTGCCGTTTAATACATTTTGTTTGAATACTGTGGATCGGATTTGAAATGTCTGCATATCAAACGATAATGCTCCCTAGCCTTTTTTTTTAGGTGTTACGGAGGTGGGTGATGTGTGGGGGTGCTAGGCAACAGGATGCGCTAATGACGTACGAGAGGGAACTCTGGGAGTTTCCTGAGGGCTTCTGGGAGCTCAAATTGTCGTAGCTCAGTGGACCAGTTATTTATTTATATCACTCACTTAACTGAGGTGTGTGTGTGTGTGTGTGTGTGTGTGTGTGTGTGTGTGTGTGTGTGTGTGTGTGTGTGTGTGTGTGTGTGTGTGTTGTGTGTGTGTGTGTGGTGTGTGTGTGTGTGTGTGTGTGTGTGTGTGTGTGGTGTGTGTGTGTGTGTGTGTGTGTGCTGTGTGTGTGTGTGTGTGTGTGTGTGTGTGTGTGTGTGTGTGTGTGTGTGTGTGTGTGTGTGTGTGTGTGTGTGTGTGTGTGTGTGTGTGTGTGTGGTGTGTGTGTGTGTGTGTGTTGTGTGTGTGTGTGTGTGTGTGTGTGTGTGTGTGTGTGTGTGTGTGTGTGTGTGTGTGTGTGTGTGTGTGTGTGTGTGTGTGTGTGTGTGTGATGTATTGAAACAGAGACAGCAACACTGTAACACTCTCAGTCTTCTCAAGTCCAGCCACCATGTGTTGTCAAGTACAGGACGAGTGGATATAATTGGATGCAAACTGTAAAACCGGAGCTTTGACAAGACGTTGACCACGTGTTCTCTCTGTTTCTTCTCAGGTGATCCCTGACTGGAAGGACCAGGAGTGGGAGGAGGAGAAACCGGAGTCCTACGCCGGGATCTTCCACTTCCGGTTCTGGCGGTTCGGTGAGTGGGTGGACGTGGTGATCGACGACCGGCTGCCCACGGTGAGCGGAGAACTGGTGTACTGTCACTCCAACGACAGCAGGGAGTTCTGGAGTGCGCTGGTGGAGAAGGCCTACGCCAAGTAAGACTTCAGCAAGTCACAACCATTCAAGTCAAAGACATAACACTACATCAATTAGCTGTAGGTGTTGGGGAAGTATTTTCCTAGGCCCATACCTTTGACCCATTTGATCAGTTTGTACTGCCCTCATTGTCACAGGCCTGCAACCTTTGGTGCTGTGCTCTCAGTGTTTTGTCTCCCTGTTCCTGCCTGTTGGCATCAGCTGATAGAGGTTATGGTGCTTTATCTTGTTATGCACAATGTTGACTATTCTCTCTGAACTAAATACATAGGTCTAGCTTAGAGATGTTCAGAATTGGTTTGGCAACCGCTGTGTGAACTCGTGTCACAGCACCTGTCTTGTGAATCCTCCGGCCGAAGCTCCAAAAAACCTTCAGTGTTTGCCATCAAAGTTTCAGCTCTCCCCGTGTCTCTCTGAGTCCTGTCTCCATTGTTTCAGAAGTTTCCATCACAGTAGGAATAAACTACAATTTGAATTAAAAATATATAAAATACTATACTGTTGTAGTGATAAAATAAATAAATTGTAATATAGAAAGGATTGAATAAATATATACTGTTATGTGTAGAGTATAACCAGGTTGTGTGTCTGGTCAGATTTTGTCACCCTACCCTCACAAAACGTTACAAATATGCAGTTGAGATTGAAATGAAGGCTGACTTTCAGAATGGAAAGTGTCTGAGCAAGGGCGCTGGAATCAAGAAAGTGGCGAACAGGCCTTCGTCACAGCAGCTCCATTTACAACATTAACAAGGACAGATGGTAAGACACAATACAAGAAAAACTAACATTTAACATAACATCACAATAACTTAGAGAAACTCAAGGGTCAAGTCCCTTTATCGTAAATTTGATCTGGGATATAAAGGTCCCACGTCATGGCCATTTCTACTGATCATAGTTCCATTGTTGAGGTCTACTAGAATAGATTTACATTGTTCAATGTTCCAAACTCACATTGGTTTCTCATACAGCATCTGTGTATAGTCTGTGTATTCACTCTCTGTCCTACACGGCTTGGTGGAGCTCCTGCCCCCCCCCCCCCTGTGAGCCCACTGTACTCTGATTGGTCAGCTCGCCCACTCTGTTCTGATGAGTCTTCCACCGTTACAGCGGAACATCAGTGTTTATGTGTTTCAATGGCGTTTGTTAGCAACCAGAAAATGAGACCAGTAATGACAAACAGATGAGAATGCTGCGTGGGGTCTGGGGGCCGTGTTGGCGGGACGTTACGAGGCTCGCTGCTCTGTCCTTTGAGGCTCGAGGAGCGGACAGTGTGAGCTGGATTACTGGTGTCGCTTCCTGGTTGCTGCGTGGGGTCTGCGAGACAGCGAGACACCGCGGAACTCAGCCTGAGAAAACAACAAAAAAATAAAGACTGAGATCTGTGTGTGTGTGTGTGTGTGTGTGTGTGTGTGTGTGTGTGTGTGGTGTGTGTGTGTGTGTGTGTGTGTGTGTGTGTGTGTGTGTGTGTGTGTGTGTGTGTGTGTGTGTGTGTGTGTGTGTGTGTGTGTGTGTGTGTGTGTGTGTGTGTGTGTGTGTGTGTGTGTGTGTGTGTGTGTGTGTGTGTGTGTGTGTGTGTGTGTGTGTGTGTGTGTGTGTGTGTGTGTGTGTGTGTGTGTGTGTGTGTGTGTGTGTGTGTTGTGTGTGTGTGTGTGTTGTTGGGGATTTGAAGGGATATCTGATCCGCTTTTCAAATCTCCGCGCGTTCCTATGAAGCTGGTTATAATACAGGAAGGAATCCATAGCTACAAAGTAACCGTTAACAATAATCTACTTTAATGGCAATATGACAATGCAATACAATCATTACAATACAACATGATATATTACAGTTATATTGCAATGCTTAAGGAGTAATGCCGGCTTACTCCTGCTCTAGTCCGCATACTACAGAGCTACTTTCACCCGAGGGCAGCATGTGAAGAAGAGCCCGAACGCCAGGGATCCACCGGAGATATACCAGAGTAAGAAGGAGGGGTTTGGTGTTAGGTCAGCTGGTCATCTTTTCAGGTCATCTCATTGGGAGACGCAACGCAGCAGGAAACCAAACAGGCTCACTTTACAACAAAAGGTCTCAAGGCCTGCATACCTACACCTCCCCCACAGAGCCATAAAACCCTGTTTACTCCAACCAGCCCAGAATGTTTATAGCCATTTGTAGTCCTTACATTTATGAAAGGATAAAACAGAGAAATCAATATAAAACACAAACACAGGTATTGTTTGAACAGTATTCACTTAACTGCTACTATTGATAAGCACCAGAGAAACCCAAGAGACCTCTCTTAACCTCACAAACACTGCAGCTAGATCTAAGTTGAATGCAAATCAGGACATGCTCTCCCCTTCCCCCATCTTCCTTTGTCCTCCAAAACACATGTCAACAGGCCCCAAAT
>NW_022990604.1:0-49552 GCF_902827175.1 Gymnodraco acuticeps | reverse complement strand
AAAACACAAAAACAACACAACAATTAAGTTCCTGTTAGACTACAAAACTAGTCAGTGTGCAGGTCTTTGTGTTACAATTAGGGCTGGGACTCGATTAAAAAAATTAATCTAATTAATTAGAGGCTTTGTAATTAATTAATCGAAATTAATCGCATTTTTAATCACATATAAATATTTGACCTGAGAACAGTGAGAAGCAATTTTTTTCACATGGATTTTAGTATACCATTAGGCGCATTTCCACCGCAGTACTTTTCCCACAAAGGTTCATGAGAACTCTTTGAACCTGGGGGAGGATTAGGCAAATGAAGCCGCTGACGTCACTTCTTCTTCTTCTGCTTTGGGTTTACTGGCAGGCCGCAAACCACTTCACGGCGTATACTGCCGCCCAAAGTCCCCGGCCGGAAGTCCCCGGAGTTGGGGACTGGCTTCAGTAGAAGCTGCTGGGAGTCCCAGCAGCCTTCCGAGTAAATCGCCAGCACGCCGACACCTCCTCATCTCCACCGCTCCCATGTTTTATTTTGTGTTGCCATAAGTTAGTCTCTCTACGTTTCTGCGCTGGGCTAATGCTAATAATGCTAATGCGAGGATAATAAAATTCACAAAACTTTTTGGGAGTTTTACGGGGCGTGGTTTGCAATCCGCCCAGCCAATCAGAAATATAGCTCTTTTCTCACAAGAGAGCCGTACGAAAGTCCCTGCTCTCTAGCAGCTCTCTGCTCTCTAGCAGGGACTTTCGTGGGGGTAAAAAGGTTCTCATGAACTAATTTTAGTACCGGCTCTTCTGGTGTGAACGCGATAAAAGAGGCTAACGTCCACGCTAGCTTCCACGCTAGCTGCTATATGTTTTGCATTGAGGTGATACTTGAGGCTTGATGTGCTGCAGTGATATGCGAATTCCTTTTTGCATAATTTGCACACAACCGTGCTCTTATCGACGCTTCCATCCGTCCGTTTTTTAAAACAACATTTCCCACTGTTGTTCACTGTGGTTTGTTGTTGTCCGAAGTCATGAACGTTAGTTGGTGCTCCAGTATAATCGGTACGCCTGAAACTCATCCAGTGAGAAACGTTCCGCGGTGCAAAAATAAGTGCGATTAAAATGCATTAATTTTTTTAACGCGTTAATTTTTGTGTAATTAATTAATCTTAATTAACGCGTTAAAGTCCCGGCCCTAGTTACAATATAAGTGTCTCTTAGTGAATGTCCTGTACTGCTCTTAAATCTCATCACATCAGCTTCTCCTCTCCCTCTTGGATGTTCTTCTGGACCCTCAGAGAAAGAGAACATGGTGAAGCAGTCCTGTCTCTCAGGCCTGTCCTTTCCTAACAGAAATATCAAAAAACATATTATTGCAGAGCAAGTGTGTTATTTAAGAAAGAGGTGTGTTTGTTTGTTCAGGGGCTATAAATATAATGATTTGTTTCGTTGAATTTTTTTTTTAAATCCAACAGTGTACTACAAAGATAATCAGATTATGAATAAACCGTTCTAAATTCATCAACATTGAAATAAATGTATTATTAAAATAATATTTAACTGTTATCAAAACTTAGTGCAACGGTAGAAGCTTGCTCTGTTCGGTTGTCTCACTGAAAGAATCACTTTTAACATATTTTTTCACAGTCAGTATGCAGAGACAAAGGGTCGCAGTTCTCACTATGTTCAATAATATTTGCAATACATTGAAATTTGAAAGTTGAACAAAAAAGTGATGTTGCTTTGTAAAATGTAAATGTAACCTTTTGCTAAGAAAGTACACTCAACATCACTGATGTGTAGGTGATCTAGTATTTAGTAATGTTTAATGGCATGTCTATCAGTGTATTAGAGTCATTACTTTATGCATTCTTTGTAAAGTATGAAAAAGGTATACCTTGGAATCCGTGCTGAAGTTCTCTGCTGTTAGGAGTCCAGATCTGTCTCTCCTCCTCTGGATCACCTTAAAGGTGGGGTAGGTAAGTTTGAGAATCCGGCTCAAGATACACTTTTTGTTATATTCCATGGAATGCTCTTAACATCCCGATAGCAATGAATATCTTAAGTGCTTTGACAAAAAAATCATAAAAAAATGTCATCTGTGGAAGTCGTAGTACTGTAAAAAGCATGACCAATCATTTTAGCCGGCCCAGCTAAAGTAACTGGATGGCCTACCTGCCTGTCAGCCTTCCATCTGTGCGCAAACTTATCTCGTGCCCTCATTGGTCATGTGCGCGTTCGTGTGTGTTGGAGGAGGGGCTCTGTAAGGAAGTGTCAGATTTTTTCCGGCTGTGTATTTTCAAATTCTAGCGCACTCGAGCTGGTTTCTCCAAAATGACCTACCCCACCTTTAAGGAGACTTTGAACAAACAGATGTAAAGTTACATGTGTGGCTTACAGACTTCTTTACATGCAAACAACTTTTTATCTTCTTTTAAAAACAGGTCATAATCTTATTGTTATACTTCAGAAATTGCTGGATATCACAGTTAGGACAAATGTTTTTGTATCAGTTTGATTGAGTATTATTGTGTAGATCCCTTTTATTTTACTGTTACTTTGGATGAGTTTTTCACAAGTCAGTCAAATTAATTTGTTTTCATATGCCATATTCATATGTATCACACACGTAAGGGTAAGACACAAAGCTATTTAACAAATGCAATGCAATGGTTAAGCTTAATGTTCACTGAAGTCACAGATAACGTCATATCCAATATTTAAACAAATCATTTCCTTGTCACTAAAGCATTGACTACGCTATTCATCGTCCTTAAATGCAGGCATTAAGTTACATGTTCCGTTCTACAGCCACAATAAGGCTGTTTCTCAAGTGTGATGATAATACAATTAAAAGAGGCATTGGTAATAATTAGGGCCGGGACTTTAACGCGTTAATTAAGATTAATTAATTACACAAAAATTAACGCGTTAAAAAAATTAACGCATTTTAATCGCACTTATTTTTGCACCGCGGAATGTTTCTCACTGGATGAGTTTCAGGCGTACCGATTATACTGGAGCACCAACTAACGTTCATGACTTCAGACAACAACAAACCACAGTGAACAACAGTGGGATATGTTGTTTTAAAAAACGGACGGATGGAAGCGTCAATAAGAGCACGGTTGTGTGCAAATTATGCAAAAAGGAATTCGCATATCACCGCAGCACATCAAGCCTCAAGTATCACCTCAATGCAAAACATATAGCAGCTAGCTTGATGTAAACAAGACGAAAGTCTTTCTCTGGTCTGCATCCCCTTAACAATTGTATGTTTTGAGTTGTACTGTACTGTACCCAATATACAAGCTGTTAATAAACTTTTCAATCAATCAATCAATAGCGTGGAAGCTAGCGTGGACGTTAGCCTCTTTTATCGCGTTCACACCAAAAAGAGCCGGTACTAAAATTAGTTCATGAGAACCTTTTTACCCCCACGAAAGTCCCTGCTAGAGAGCAGGGACTTTCGCACGGCTCTCTTGTGAGAAAAGAGCTATATTTCTGATTGGCTGGGCGGATTGCAAACCACGCCCCGTAAAACTCCCAAAAAGTTTTGTGAATTTTATTATCCTCGCATTAGCATTATTAGCATTAGCCCAGCGCAGAAACGCAGAGAGACTAACTTATGGCAACACAAAATAAAACATGGGAGCGGTGGAGATGAGGAGGTGTCGGCGTTCTGGCGATTTACTCGGAAGGCTGCTGGGACTCCCAGCAGCTTCTACTGAAGCCAGTCCCCAACTCCGGGGACTTTGGGCGGCAGTATACGCCGTGAAGTGGTTTGCGGCCTGCCAGTAAACCCAAAGCAGAAGAAGAAGAAGTGACGTCAGCGACTTCATTTGCCTAATCCACCCCCAGGTTCAAAGAGTTCTCATGAACTAAATTCTCATGAACCTTTGTGGGAAAAGTACTGCGGTGTGAATGCGCCTAATGGTATACTAAAATCCATGTGAAAAAAATTGCTTCTCACTGTTCTCAGGTCAAATATTTATATGTGATTAAAAATGCGATTAATTTCGATTAATTAATTACAAAGCCTCTAATTAATTAGATTACTTTTTTTAATCGAGTCCCGGCCCTAGTAATAATATTAAAAACAACAATGTTTGAGTCGTTCGTCGGATAGGAGGTTAGCTGCCATAAATAACTCCAGTTCAACAAACCATATTATAATATCTAAGGGAGCGTTATTTCTGGACCATCTTGAAATGTGACGTTCATATTTTAAAGATACACACATTTTATTGTGAGGTTGATTTAATATACACTAAGCCTCTCTTCAACAATACGTTGACTTTAGCTAGTCTATTTTATGCTATAGGGTAACCCTAACCCTAACCCAGAGCATAGCGAATTGAAATGAACCTGAACAATGCATACAGTAACCTAACTAGCAAACTAACTATCTAACGTACAAGGATGACCTTATTTTACCAACCACGCACAGAAGCCTTTTGGTATACAGCAGCATCCCGCTTAATGTTTTATACTTCTCTATTACGTTTAACTTGGATGCTATGCATAGCATCGTTAGCACAGATGGAGCTACCGATTGCTCAAATGCTAACCCAACTCTAAACATTCATTAACGTTAGCTTAATAAAAACACCAGTAACATAACATAAAGTATGCAGGGTTGACTTACCAAAGAAACTGCATTCATGGACGGTCTGTTTTAACCACAGATAAATCCTATATTTGCATGACGAATAGTCCACCAGGAACCAACACAACAAACACGGCCGAGTTCAAGTAGTGTTCTCCTCATGAGCTGAGCCCCTGTAGCATCACGGAGCCAATGGAGCTAACGGAGCTAGCAGTGAGACAGAGGAGCTAGGAGCAGCAGTCCCGTTGTCATGAAGGGGGAATCTAACTATATACAGAATATGTTTTTGTGGATCCAGGCTAGAAACATGTTCATTTTCTGATGTTAAGTTGGACATTTTAACATGGGGTCTATGGGAATTGCATATGCCATCTGCATCCATCGCCTACGGTTTGCAGCATTGGGCTTCACCGCACTCTGTCCCGGAGTGCGCCGCTTGGCTCTGAGAGGCCAGTAGTCGGTTTGATTGCATTCGGGCTCGATTGCTTATCCTGTCTGAGTAGCCCGGATGATGTTGCATCGCAATTTTGGACATCGAATTTTAAACGCCGACATTTTTTACATCACATTTTTTTCGGATCTGAATTTGACTATTCAAATTTGTTTAACTTGAATTGTTACATTTTTATTTCACATAGGTAAATTCGGAGCAAAACAATTCAGATACATGCTTTTCAAAGTAATTATTTTCAATGCTATAAATTTGGTGTCTAATAAAATTCAAATACTTCTGTCTCTTGTTTGCCTCCATATTTTCGAGCCTGAGATCTGAAAAACAGGCTCGGTGCTTAACAGGTTAATTAATGGAAAAACGTCCTTTAACAGCTTAGTTGGAATCGGGTCTAAGATACACGTTGATGGTTTAGAAGAGAGAATAATGTAATGTAATTGTTCAAGGTTTATGGCCGAAAAGCATTCTAGTTTACTATCTAGTGTAATATTAGAACTTACGTTTCCGGGAGCTGTTGATAACACTATACTGGTCAAAGGCAAGAGGTCATTAATTTTGTTTCTAAGAGTAACAATTTTATCGTTAAAAAAGCACATAAAATCATTGCTACTGAGTGCTATGGGAATAGAAGGCTCAATCGAGCTATGGCTCTCTGTCAGCCTGGCTACAGTGCTGAAAAGAAATCTTGCATTATTCTTATTCTCATCTATTAATGAAGAGTAGTAGGCTGCTCTCGCTTTACGCAGTGCTTTCTTATATTCATTGAGAGTAATATGCCAAATTAAACGAGATTCTTCAAGTTTAGTGGAACGCCATATCCTTTCAAGTTGTCTCGACTTTTGCTTTATTTTGCGGGTTTCGGCATTATGCCATGGAGCTAATCTATGTTGTTTTATTTTCTTCTTTTTCATAGGAGCAACAGAGTCCAATTTTATTCGCAGCGCATCTGTAGAACTATCAACAACATGATCAATTTGGGGTGGTGTACATTTTGTTTAAGTTTATTCCCTTACATGCAGACATGCTATCGAGTTAAGTATTGGTGGAATCTCTTCCTTAAATTTGGCTATAGCACTAACAGATAGGTTTCTGCTGCAAGAGCTTTTGACTAATGCTTTGTAGTCTCGTAACAGTACTTCAAAAGTTACTAAGAAATGGTCGGATAAAGCGGTTCGACTAATAGTTGCTCATTTTCAATACCATAAGTCAGAACAAGGTCGAGAGTGTGATTATAGCAGTGGGTTGGTTTATTTACACTCTGACAGAAACTAATATAATCTAAGACAGAGTTAAATGCAACAGTAAGGCTATTTTTATCGTCATGAATATTAAAGTCACCTACGATAATTACTTTATCTGTTTTAAGAACCAAAGTTGATAAAAACTCAGAGAATTCAGATAAGAATTCTGAATAAGGACCTGGTGCACGGTACATTGTAACAAATAAGATTGGCTGCAAAGTTTTCCAGGTCGGATGCGTAAGACTAAAAATAAGGCTTTCAAAGGAGGTATAATTTTATTTTAGTTTAGTATTGATAAGTAAACTTGAGTCAAAGATTGCTGCAACTCCACCTCCTCGGCCCACGCCTCGGGCAATATGAGTATTGATATGGCTGGGTGGAGTGGCCTCATTTATGCTGACATATTCTTCATGTCTCAACCAAGTTTCAGTGAGACAGCATATATCAATATTATAATCTGATATTAAATAATTTACCAATATTGCTTTAGATGCTAGAGATCTTATGTTTTAGAGACCACATTTAATCTTCCTGTTTGGTTGCACTGTAGTAGTTGTTACATTTACTAGGTTATTATGTATGACAGCTCTATTAGATTTTACTTTAAATTGTCCTTGGGCAGACACAAACACCGTTAATATTGGGTATTTTATTGGGTTCGGGATTCCTATGGATGACTGCCTAGGAGAGAGCGCAGAGAAGCGTGTAAGACTGCGACTCCGCCTCTTGGTCTCAACTCCAGTTGGTCATGGATTAAGTCCACAAAGCTCTGAAATGTTGTTAAGAACTCAGACACTTAGGACCCTATTGCACGACCCGGGAGACAGAGGTAAAGTATTGGTAAGATACTTTATTTTCTTCAATAAACACGATGAACAAAAAAAGGATTCTAACTAATCTCAGAATTTAGATGACAAAAATTGGGAACAAATAGATAATCGCTCACGTGGTGAGGAACAAACTTTTCTAAAGTACAAAAGATCATAGACCTGACCAAGGCAAAAGACAAGACAAACTGACAAGGAACACTGGGATACAGTGGAATTTAAACACATGACAATAAGACACAGGTGGGAACAATCAGGGGCGGGGCTGACGCTGATGAGCACAGGAGACACAGAAGGGATGACAGGTGAAAACAATCAGGAAATTAGACACACCAGGGAAACTAACGACAGGAAAACATGACAAGGAGAACAGCAAAACACCCACTACCAGACACACAAAACTAAAAACGTGACACAACACAAGAACACAACATGATGGAGTTCTCGGGCGGACAAGGCAGAGTTCATTGTGGAGTCCTCGGGCGGACGGCCCGGGGGCAAGGCAGAGCCCATGGTGGAGTCCTCAGCTGGGGAACTCAGGAGACCGGGCTCTAGGACGAAAGCCGCTGGGAACTCAGGAGGCCGGGCACAAGGACGGGCAGGAGCTGGTGGAACCCCTGGCGGGTCAGGCGTAGATGAGACCATGGACGGACATGGAGTTGGCAGGGCCCCCGACGAAACAGGTGTCGGCTGGACCGCCAACGGCACAGGATATAGGGTTGGCAGGACCCCCGGCAGAAGATTAGTCTGCTGGATCTCCAACGGCACAGAACATAGGATTGGCAGGACCCCGGCAGAGGAGTAGTCAGCGGGGCCTCCAACGGCACAGGGCATAGGGTTGGCAGGACCCCCGGCAGAAGAGTAGTCGGCGGGGCCTCCAACGGCACAGGACGTAGGGTTGACAGGACCCCCGGCAGATGAGTAGTCGGCCAGATCTCCAACGGCACAGAACATAGGATTGGCAGGACCCCCGGCAGAAGAGTAGTTGGCGGGTCTCCAACGGCACAGAACATAGGATTGGCAGGACCCCCGGCAGAAGAGTAGTCGGCGGGGCCTCCAACGGCACAGGACATAGGGTTGGCAGGACCCCCGGCAGAACAGTAGTCGTCGGGGCCTCCAACGGCACAGGACATAGGGTTGGCAGGACCCCCGGCAGAACAGTAGTCGTCGGGGGCCTCCAACGGCACAGGACATAGGGTTGGCAGGACCCCCGGCAGAACAGTAGTCGTCGGGGCCTCCAACGGCACAGAACATAGGGTTGGCAGGACCCCCGGCAGAACAGTAGTCGTCGGGGCCTCCAACGGCACAGGACATAGGGTTGGCAGGACCCCCGGCAGAACAGTAGTCGTCGGGGCCTCCAACGGCACAGGACATAGGGTTGGCAGGACCCCCGGCAGAACAGTAGTCGTCGGGGCCTCCAACGGCATAGGACATAGGGTTGGCAGGGCCCCCAGCGGAACCTCCAACGGACCAGGACATTGGGTAGGGACTTGAGAGGGAACTCGAGAGGAGACTTGAGCGGGGACTTGAGAGGGGACTTGAGAAGAGACTTGAGAGGTGCCTTGAGAGGTGACTTGAGAGGGGACTCAAGAGGTGACTTGTGTCGGTCGGTACGCCGACAGGACACGGGGAGCTGACGTCGGCCGGAGAGCCAACAGGAGACGAGGTGCTGGAGTCGGCCGGTACATTGACAGGACACGGGGAGCTGGAGTCGGCCGGTACGTCGACAGGACACAGGGAGCTGGAGTGGGCCGAACCACTGACATGACACGGGGGGCTGGCGTCGGCCGGGGAGCCAGTACTGGAGCCGAAACTGGGACCAGAAACATGGCAGCAAGGGCCGAAACTGGGGCCAGAACTGGGGCCGGAACCATGGCTGCTGGGGCCAGGACTGAGGCTAGAACAATGGCTGCTGGGGCCAGGACTGGAGCCGGAAACATGGCTGTGTGGGCCGGCACTGGAACCGGAACCACTGGAGCACGGGCTGGAATCTTGGTCTTGCGTCTCCTAGAGATTCTTTGGAGGATCCGTGGGCCTCCCAAGGCCTGGTCATACCCCAGGAAAGGGTTAGAGGCTTCGGACAAGTCCTCAGGATAACTTGTGAAAAGTTATAGCCACTGAGGCAACATGCTCCTGAGCCAGGGCTTGCGAGCAACCTCCTGACGTGCCTCCTTCAACGCAGCCTCTCTACCCCATCTAGATGAGGCGCCATTCCACGTATAAAAAATGTACTCCAGAGAGTACCCAAGACGTTCCGCCTGTAGCATCAAAAACGCTGAATCTGCTGGGTCCATAATGGTCAGTTCGTTCTGTTAAGAACTCAGACACTTAGGAGGTAGGACCCAATTGCACGACCCGGGAGACAGAGGTAAAGTATTGGTATGATACTTTATTTTCTTCAATAAACACGATGAACAAAAAAAGGATTCTAACTAATCTCAGAATTTAGATGACAACAATTGGGAACAAATAGATAATCGCTCACGTGGTGAGGAACAAACTTTTCTAAAGTACAAAAGAGCATAGACCTAACCAAAGCAAAAGACAAGACAAACTGACAAGGAACACTGGGAGACAGGGGAATTTAAACACATGAAAATAAGACACAGGTGGGAACAATCAGGCTGACGCTGATGAGCACAGGAGACACAGAAGGGATGACAGGTGAAAACAATCAACAAGGAAATTAGACACAGCAGGGAAACTAACGACAGACAGGAAAACACAGGGAGAAAGACCAGACAATACACAGGGAGAAAAACATGACAAGGAGAACAGCAAAACACCCACTACCAGACACACAAAACTAAAAACGTGACACAACACAAGAATCGTGACAAATGTGGTGGAAAATATTTTTGGTGGGGCTGTTGATATAGTGAGTAAAACAATTTTTTTTGGGACAAATGACCCCTTAAATTAGGACTTCTGGTGATGTAATGGCGCGTTTCCAGTGCAGCGCGGAGCTCACTTTAATGCTGCGTTCAGACCGGACGCGATGCGAATATTCGCTTCGCTCTAAACGCTCCTATCGCATCGCTCTAGTCCAGGGGTGCCCAAACTTTTTTGAACTGAGAGCAACTTTTAAAGTTGCCAGTCTGCTGAGATCTACCAGTCCAAATAGAGAGGCGTAGCCATTTCTGACCAGGTAAACTACCAGGTAAATACACACTTAAAACTGACCTTTGTACGATTAATACTCCATAAAATACTGCAAATCCTTTATCTTACCTGCTCTTTCTAATCTACACACATACAAATATTTAACTGAAGTTACACAACAGTGTTGTTGATACAGAGTTGGAGTTTATTCACACGTCACTACAGTGGGTAATGTTTTCAAGAAACATTGAACAGTGCTGCCACATATGACACAGGAACCCTTTCTTTGCCATTATATAAAAATAGTGTTGCTACAAAAGTATAAATTAGGCTTACTAATAAGACAACTCAGATCTGAAGCTACACAGGAATCTGCGGCCAATATGCAATAAAAAAGACAAAATTAATAGAATCAAACCCTTTTTTTGTTGCATTTTAGTAGAGTATAAAAAGAAATGCCTTTAAAATAGGATGCAAGCAACACTAGTTTCTTAACCTGAATTGATGATAGACTATAATCAATTTAAGTTTGCATTCTTATACCATTTTGTACAATAATTATAATGAATAAGTTCAAACAAACTAAAACTTACAGCTGATTAATAACGGTATCTAACTTTAGTTTTTTATTATATCAAAAACCTGTTGAAATGCTTCTGTTATTTTTACTGTCCCCCAAAAGCGCGTCGGCAGCCTCCAGGAAAGCTTCTTTCACAACTTCGCCGTCTTTGAAAGACTTCATGTGTTTCGCAAGAACGTGACTGACACGATAAGATGCTCTGGAAGCAGCCTTGCTCTTGTTGTTGGGCCTGGTGAAAATGGACTGCTGTGCATTTAGCTGTCCTTTCAGGCCCCTCCCCTTTTGGGAGCGTAGGGCAGAATTAGGAGGGAATTCCGTCTCGTAGCGTTTGTGCACTGTTTTGAAATGCCGCTCCTAAATTACCCTTCTTCGATAAAGCCACGCTCGCATTGCAGATGAGACAGATGGACTTTGAATTGGAATAGATACAAAATAATCATCCTCCCACTCGGAGTGAAAATTATATATTTTGGGCTTTTTTGCTTCTGCCATAATTGCGGTCTTGTGTGTGTGCGGACTGTCACTCCTGTTGTTGACACGGATAACGTCAGCGAAATAGTGCCCACTGCCGGCCAGCCACGCCCCGACACATGGGGTCTAGCCGGCCAATCACAAAGCTTTGATGCGTTCAAGTGCATTATTCTGGCACGGGAAGATTATGTTACAGGAGATTAACGATACAACAGAATATTGTTGTTCTATTTTTAGACACATCTCGCGATCGACTGGAAATCTCCCCGCGATCGACCGGTCGATCGCGATCGACTGGTTGGGCACCCCTGCTCTAGTCGATCGAGTTTCACCGCGGCTGCCAGCTGTGTTTACTCGCATCATTCAAACAAGACGTGCTCGGGAGCTACAACTACAACAAAATGAACATATTTTACCGTGATTAAATTGTAATACACGTTTCTAAATGATGCCGACGTAACAACATACTGATACCGGTTAGTAAAAACCATGAATTAATGCTTTGACAAGTCTGCAGACAGACGGCAGGCGAAAAACCTTTTAGAATGGAGATTGGGTCGACCAGGCTTAGCTAATGTTGTATATGCTCACTCCACACTCATAACAACGGCCTACAGACATAAATAAACCAGCGACTGTATTCGCCATGACACAGACAGTGCCGAGCCGTGCGGGGCCCGTTTTTGGTTGCGTTTCCACTTGGCCTAGTACCGGCTAGCGGGTCCTAATTCACAGTTTTTCTGGCCCCATAAAATCGTGGTTCTAGGGCCAGGAACAACCAGGCTGAGTCGGGCTGAGTATGCTAAACTAGAGAGAGAATCGCTGGCAAGGGGGCTACAACTACAACAAGATGAACATATGTTACCGTGATTTAATTGTAATACACGTTTCAAAATTATGCCGAATTAACAACATACTGATACCGGTTAGTAAAAACCTTTAATTAATGCTTTGACAAGTCTGCAGACAGACGGCAGGCGAAAAATACTTTTAAAATGCGTGTTTTCTAAATGGAGCTTGGCTAAGCTAACGTTATATATGCTCCGACCGTCCACACTCACAACAACGGCCTATACAGACATAAATAAACCAGCGACTTCTCCATGACACAGACAGTCTGTGGTTTGTACTTTTGTCTAGTTTCTGAACAGATCATATCTGTCCCCGGCTGTTTGAAGAGCAAGCATGGGAAACAAAAGACAGCATTTACCTGTTTGCATCCAGCTAGCCATGCCTTTCTGGTGTACCAGCTACGTGAGAAGCCTCGTTGATACGTTTTGTCTTTTTCACGAGCTTGCTGCGATATATACAAATCGGGTTGGTCCGGTCCAAGGTCTTTAAGCAACAGTTTATCTCCCAAACTTCTCCTTTCGAAAGGATTGGAGATTAGCTCTTGAACGGAATTGGGCGGGGACCGAGGTCCGGCGACTCCACCTGCACACGAAGCCATTCTCATCCAACTACTGCGTCACCTTGGTCACTCACGAGTCTAAAAAACAACTCACGTCAACGCAAGTAAGCAACGTGGGCGCCAACGTGGGCGCCAACGTGGGCGCCAACGTGGGCGCCAACGTGAGCGCCCTTGTGACCAAAATATTTGACGGCGCTGATTGGCTGAAATTATGTTTCGGCGGCACAGTTTACTATTGAGACTTTTGCAATGTGCTGGCTGCTGCTGTTTGGCTCGGGGGCTCCTTGCACGGCGCCCGGTAATGATAAACTAATGCCACGGGCAAGGCCAGGCAGGAAACATTTGACTTATCAGTAACTTTAGACATCGTAACACAATTTTAAACGAGATTTTATTGTAGATTATACATTTTACTGATACAAATTGTATGATATTTACCTTGTTCATTAAAAATAAAAATATAAAATATATATTTTTTTTAATTGTTTTAATTTTTAAAAAAATGTTGTATGTGGGAAGAGGTGGGGCGGCGCCCCTAGTGCCCCTATGGACCGGCCGCCACTGGATCTGCACCTTCCAAAGTAGGATGAATGCCGTCTCTATTAATCAGACCAGGTTTTCCTCAGAAGGCTGTCCAATTATATACGAAGCCCACATTGTTTGCTGGGTACCACCAAGACAACCAGCGAACATCATTACCACCGACGTGAATAACAATCCTACTGTATTTACGTTTATTTTTAGCCAGCAGTTTAAGATGCGCCTCAACGTCACCCGCTCTGGCCCCCGGAATGCATGTGACTGTGGAGGCTTCGGTCTCTAAATTCACGTGTCTCATAATA
The DNA here is from genome assembly GCF_902827175.1 of Gymnodraco acuticeps. Taxonomy (NCBI): domain Eukaryota; kingdom Metazoa; phylum Chordata; class Actinopteri; order Perciformes; family Bathydraconidae; genus Gymnodraco; species Gymnodraco acuticeps. Next base: position 36,038 of record NW_022990604.1, on the reverse strand, counting down.
GCAACACATCCTCACTCCCTGGTCGGCCTATGTTGACGTTATGTCAAGTCCCCTGTGTCGGCTTTTTCCAACGCAAGGGGGGGGCCCTTAGCGTACATTTTCAACTTTCCAGGATGTCCATAGGCTTCTATATAGCTCCCTAAACGTATGTTGTAGACGACTTGAGATCGCGAGCGAATGCTACCCGCAGATCCATTCTCACAGCGTTTATCAACCTTTGTCTTACTCAATATCAAGCCACACTTATTGTTTTTACTTCTTTATTTTAATTGAATAATGTAGGACTTTTGTTGCCGTCAGTTATGGGGAGAGTAGGGGCTCAGAATACTGAAATCTGTATCAGTATCTGTATTAATGGATGTGCCGTTGTGCGATTGCGTTGCCAGGCAACGCACTAATTTACAAACTCTTCAACTACAACCCTAATTATATTTAAAAACATTTTAGAAGGCCTCACAAAATACTTTAATGTAAATTTCAATTTAAATGTGAAGGGATGTGTGCAATGTGGTGATTACATTATTCACCCACGGATCTATGGGTTGGGGTATTGTTCCGCACGGACATTTTAGTTAACCGGACTTCCTGTTGATGTGAAATACGAAAAAAACATTTTAAATAAAATGATACTTTATTCCGAGTGTGCTTGCTTTTCTCTTTGAAAGTCATCACATAACGGCATTGTAATACACGGTTCGGCTGCATTAAATATTACATATCCGCCGTAGTTCGCTATTTATAGAGCCCTGATGAGAAGACTTCTAGACAAACAGGAACAACTGCCGCCGAAACTGAATATGTGACGTGGATCATAAATATATCAACAATCAAACAAAATCTTCCATTTCTCTTCACACAATACGTCTCCTTGCAGTATCAACACTAATTCGGCTGACTTTTATATTTGATCCAATTGGTAGATAGGCTGTATTTACACCATAATGGTGCACAGCTGATAGAAAGGGACACCTGGTGGTTAAAGCACGTTATTGAAATGTATTATTTTTATTATTAGATATTAATAGGAGACACAGACAGACAAACTAATAAGGCTTTATTTAAACATTAAAGAATACTTTAGGTTAAGGTCTTATTTTGAATAAGAAAAAAGCTTTGGGGGTATAAATAATAAGCCTGACAAAGTACTAATATATTGCTTTCCTGCAATGTTAACTACTGTATGTGTAAGCACTTATTTTAACTGATATTATACATATGTATTATACTCTTATAAGATGTATGTAGATAGTATAAGAAATGTGCAGAATACGACAGTTTAATGGTGGAGGTATACACACATATTGATAGATGTCTTGTAATGCACTGTTGAGGAACCTGCGACCCAAGTTGTTCATCTCCGACCTTGTCAGGTATTGAATATTCAATAAATAAAGAACACAGAATTATTAAATATAAAACACAGAATTTGTGTGATTATACTAAATGATTTACAAATAAACACCACTGCATATTTACAACTGTTACACATGCTGATGTCACGCAAATGTTTTCAACTTGGGATCAATAAAGTATATATTATCTTAAGATGATCGATGGCTACTGCCATATTTGCAAAATGTGCCTCTGAACGTTGACAAATGCATGTTTCAGGCTTATCAATGAACAACAGGAGGGGTCACAGACATCAGACCAGCTGTTAAATAAAGCTCTTCTGACCTTAGCTGTCATGTGGGTATATATATTAATGCTGCCCATTATGGGCACAAGCAATTTTCACCCATTTATTAATTATTTAATTTAAATTACTCACATTTAGTTTTAAATGTGAGTGTTTTCTATCCCCTAAACCTCCAGGGATGTACACAGTTTAATACTGGCAACTTCTTATTAAGGGAAATACGAAAATGTCTTTTAAAACTACAATTTCCAGTAGAGACGTGCCATAGATAGAGAACATGTTGCGAAACACACAATAGCCAGCATGTGTAGTTCTGGGGACGGGGTGGGGGAGGGGGGGACGGGGTGGACCCGTTCAAATCCAGTTTTGGACAGTCTGCCGTGGTTCCATCCCATTTCAAGTGCTGTTCGACGCTCGGCGTAACCCTTGGATCACACTCTCCAATCACAGAGCTTGAGGACTATCACAGGGTTTGTCAAGCGAAGCGGAGAGAATACTTACTTCCGGGTGTAAAATTCTCTAAAGTAACTACTATGAGCTGCTCCGACCCTCGGTCCTGACAGACTCCAACTTGTGTTTATTAATCAAACAAATAAATAAACACAAGGATAATTATGTGTTATTGTTGAGTAAATAACAGTGTGTGGTTTAGAAAATAATACAAAATTAGAAGGAAAACACTATGAAACAATACAGATTTCAGTTTTCTGAGCCCCTTCTCTCCCCATAACTGACGACAACAGTTGTAAATATGCAGTGGTGTTTATTTGTAAATCATTTAGTATAATCACACAAATTCTGTGTCGGAGATGAACAACTTGGGTCGCAGGTTCCTCAACAGTGCATTACAAGACATCTATCAATATGTGTGTATACCTCCACCATTAAACTGTCATATTCTGCACATTTCTTATACTATCTACATACATCTTATAAGAGTATAATACATATGTATAATATCAGTTAAAATAAGTGCTTAAACATACAGTAGTTAACATTGGAGGAAAGCAATATATTAGTACTTTGTTAGGCTTATTATTTATACCCCCAAAGCTTTTTTCTTATTCAAAATAAGACCTTAACCTAAATTATTCTTTAATGTTTAAATAAAGCCTTATTAGTTTGTCTGTCTGTGTCTCCTATTAATATCTAATAATAAAAATAATACATTTCAATAACGTGCTTTAACCACCAGGTGTCCCTTTCTATCAGCTGTGCACCATTATGGTGTAAATACAGCCTATCTACCAATTGGATCAAATATAAAAGTCAGCCGAATTAGTGTTGATACTGCAAGGAGACGTATTGTGTGAAGAGAAATTGAAGATTTTGTTTAATTGCTGATATATTTATGATCCACGTCACATATTCAGTTTCTGCGGTAGTTGTTCCTGTTTGTCTAGAAGTCTTCTCAGCAGGGCTCTATAAATAAAGAACTACGGCAGATATGTAATATTTAATGCAGCCGAACCGTGTATTACAATGCCGTTATGTGATGACTTTCAAAGAGAAAAGCAAGCACACTCGGAATAAAGTATCATTTTATTTAAAATGTTTTTTTCGTATTTCACATCAACAGGAAGTCCGGTTAACTAAAATGTCCGTGCGGAACAATACCCCAACCCATAGATCCTTGGGTGAACTGTCTACAACATACATTTAGGGAGCTATATAGAAGCCTATGGACATCCTGGAAAGTTGAAAATGTACGCTAAGGGCCCCCCCCCCTTGCGTTGGAAAAAGCCGACACAGGGGACTTGACATAACGTCAACATAGGCCGACCAGGGAGTGTTGATAATAGAGCTACCAATAACCAGAGTTGGCTTCTCAGCGGGTGTCTCGCTGAGTGGGGAATATCTGTTAGATACGTGAACGGGTTGGTGGGGACCTGCGAGTCTTGCTTTATGCCCCTTCTGAACATTCACCCTGTCTCCCTGCTGCTCGGGAGTTGCCGGGGGACGGCTAATAGGAGCTACCTTTTGCCGGTCCGCACCGGCTAACATGGGCTTTACTGTAGCTGAGTTACTTTCTAAAATGCGGAGCCGGGCTTCTATGGCTATGATTCCCGCCTCCAACCTAACAACTATACTACATTTAACACATGTATCGGTACCAGTAAAGGAGGTAGGGAAGTAACCAAACATGAGACAGAGCAGGAAATAGCAACGGAGGGTGGGGAAAGAGCCATGGCTAGCTATCAAGCTAAAGTAGCTACCGTTAGCAAACCCGAAAAGAGTGTAGGCAACTGTGGAGTTACAGTCGCTAAGAGAAGGAGAGTTGTCATTGCTTAAGCTGTAGTAATGTGTGATTACAACGTCAGGCAGTTGCCGTGAACAAGAGTTTTAAACGATCGATTTAAGTTAAGATAATATAAGCTATCAGGAGCAGAACAGGCACACAGGATACCCGGAGGTGACAACAACAACAACCGGAAGTTACATCACGCTTACCGCAATAGTGAGGGTCCGTGTAGAAAAAACACAACAGAAATTAAAGGATCTGAATAATTTGTCCACCAATACTGCTCAGGGATATTATGAAACCAATACACCTGATTACCTCCTAACAGAATTGAACATCACTATATTGTAATTATTTATATAGGCTTTTTCGATCAAAAATGTTCGGGGTCGGTCAGGGGGTACTTGGCTGAGAAAATGTTTCAAAGGGGGTACATTACTGAAAAAAGTTTGAGAAGCACTGCAGTCTAGCTGTTCTGCAGGATCACCAGGTTTGATTGATAGGCCTCCTGAGACTGTTTGTGTTGTATCTGTGTTGCCCTGAAGCACAGAGAAAACACAGTCAGTGATCAGATATATGAAACACACATCCCGAAGAATAACGTCAGGCTTTGGCAAGGAAAAATAACTCTAATATGCAGTATATGTAACACACACACACACACACACACACACACACACACACACACACACACACACACACACACACACACACACACACACACACACACACACACACACACACACACACACACACACACACCATTTTGTTCCTGTCACATACAGTGAAGAATAGGACCTCAGGGAAAATCACTGAGCAGACAGCTGGCGGAAGTTTTTGATTTAATGGCTGAAATTAGTTGAATAAATGTGTGTGCTACTTTCCATCATCCCATACACTCACTCTCAGACACACACACACACACACACACACACACACACACACACACACACACACACACACACACACACACACACACACACACACACACACACACACACACACACACACACACACACACACACACACAACAGGACCAGAGTATCCTGTTGGGATGGAGGCAGTATATGAATGGAGCAGTGAACCCTGGGAAAGACCGTCTGCAGCCGAGGACAAAGAAGAAAAAAGCCATTTCTCACTATCAGCCGCTCATATTATTGCTGGACTGTGGCCCTTCCTCACATGTCTGTCCAGTAATTGAGTTGTAACACTACACACACACACACACACACACACACACACACACACACACACACACACACACACACACACGCACACACACACACACACACACACACACACACACACACACACACATACCATGTATACATCACTTCAGGGGACATTACATTGACTTACATGCATGTCCTGGAGACTTATCCTAACCTTAACCAACACATGCCTAACCCTAACCCTTAACCTTAATCTTACCCTTACCCTAACCCTAACCCTAACCCTAATCCTAAACCTAACCAAGTCTTCACCCTAAAATGAATGATTCCCCTCATGGGGACCTCCAATTTGTCCCCATAAGGGAAGCCAGTCCCCACATGTGACTGTGTAAACATATGTAGGTCCCCACAAGTATAGTAATGCTAGACCACACACACACACACACACACACACACACACACACTGTGCACTCACATTGAGCTGTCGCCGAGCCATCCAGGAAAACAGAATGCTGCTGAGAACATGAAGGAAGGGGAAATGTGGAGCCCTCAGGAGCTAAATCTCTCTTTCTCTAACAAAAACACACACACACTTACCAACAATAAAAAAGACACCTCTCTACTAAAGGACGGGTCAGGACTGGGGGGTTCTGACACACCAAACTCAAACCCTGTCACAGTGAGGCGTCAGTGATCATGGCCTCGACCCGGCCTTGATGTTTCCAGGTTTAAATCAAATCCAAGGTTTCTTTGTCACTAAAAACTGTCATTTAAAATGAATTTATAGCATACTTCACCTAACAATAGTAAATCACATGTGTATAGCAGGAACTGCACAGGAAGAGGCTGTAAATTCATGGCTGCACGGTCACTCCTTATTTCAGGCCCTCTTACCACTTTTCACCTAAATGAGTTCAATTGTAGTTTTGCAGTGTTGAGTGTTGAGTTGGTTCAACTTCCAAACCTCCTGAGATCCTGTTTGCTTTTCAACCAATAAGAGTCAAGCCTGCAATGTGTGCCATCCTGGAGAATTACCAATCAGAAGAAAGCATCTTCATTCTGGAGAAGCTCCAGCCATTAATGCCTCCTGGTTTGACAGAGACACGTGAAGCCAGCTCCCATCGATCAGGAGAGCACTGAGAGAGCCAAGACACACAGGTTATTGTAATTAACGCAATAACATTGTGAAATTGATTGACACCACTAATAAATACACAAAACAAGGCCCTGTCAAACATTACTCATGTCTTTTTTGGACTGTTCCCTTGACTTAGGCTAGATTCAAACTTGTATTTTTTGCAGATCTCTTGAATAATAGCTTGCTTCCTTGTATGCAGTATAAAAGTGTGAAAAACTATAACTTGGTTGTATTCATACAGAATTTGTCTTTATAGGAATAATGCATTATGTTTTGATCATATTTATAGAAATCTTTTAAAGTAACTTGGTGAGTTGTGGCTTAACGTGTGTGTTTGGAACACTTCAAAAAAACATTGTTTGTGATACCATTCATTCATTTTCTGTTCATAAACCAGTAGCAGTTTTATAGCATTAACTTACACTTATTTGTATGACCTTATCTTTTACCAACTACATGACTGTATGTCACTCATGCCCTCATCACTGTCAGACTCCACTTCTGCAACAGCATCCATCCAAATCACCAATAAACGTCAATACATCCCGAACTCAGGGCCTTCTCCCACTCTCTTAAAAATATTTGCCAAGGGATTTCAATTTATTTCCTTATTATAGGGGCTAAGTCTTGATGAAGTCGATCAGGGGAATAGATTATTTCCCCGGAGAATTCTCAGCTTCACTACATTACTCTTATCCATGTCAGAGGGGAATGGCTGTGTGCATCCTCACATGGCCCTGCTACAGCCTCTCCCAGCAACAGATAACACAGCAACATCTTGGCCAACAGTCATAAAGCTGGGCAGTGGTGGTGGTGCCGCGGCGCCGGGATGTCGCCATAGCGGCAGTAAAGCTGCAGTGTAGTTGCTGACGGATCAGTATTTTCATCCACGCTGCGTTCAATTCAAACCCGGCTGCAATAAAGCAGAGCTGGAACTCAACCTTTGGTCGGCTCTACGGGCTTAAGCAACCAGGAGGAAAACACCCTCCTTGTACACACACACTACACACACAGACACACACAGACACACAGACACACAGACACACAGACACACACACACACACACACACACACACACACACACACACACACACACACACACACACACACACACACACACACACACACACACACACCACACACACACACACACACACACACATACATACACATATCTGACTGTGCATTGGAGCATAGGGAAATATACCTTTGCTAAATGTATATGCATCTTATATACAATGGATGAAATAGTTAAACTAATGGTTGAAAAAGAAAGCTTACAGTAATAGGAGTGTACCAGTAAAGAGTTGGAACAATTAATTCAAGTTTTGAACTACATTTAGTTTTAATTAAATAAAAATAATGTATACAGTGTTGATGTTCAATATGTAAAATGTATATAAACAGAGGAAAAAGTGTATTATTTTAAGTTAGATAAAGTGATAAAGGGTTGGACATTTTAGCTAAAAAGGTATTAGCAAAGGTGAAGCCCTTGATAGTTAGCTTAGTAATGGATACAGACTTGGTTGAGATAACTAAGAAATATTGTATACACAGTTAAAAAGCTAGGTCAAAGTACACTGAAAAAGAACTGAAATGTTGACTTAAATAAATGTATCATGTCAACGGATTACACATAATTGTATAAGTTAGTTGAAAGCAATAATATTAGGTTTTAAATAAAAAATACTAAATTTAATATTATTGCTTTCAACTCACCTAATTGAATATTATTGAATTGTGTTGATATTATTCTATTCCTTGGTTTCAAGTTTATAAACCATTCATTGGAACATGTGGGTTGTGTTGATGTGATGGTCAGTCTGAGGAACACCTATCTATGACATACACATCTAAATCTCAATGAAGCAGCACACTTCATATATTTTTAGATCACTCAAAAGCCAAACAAATCTTCAAGTCAATAAAATATTAATCAGTTTATTACCTGAAGAAATTCAAAGAGCATTGAAAAAGGAGAGGGGACGAGAGGATACTTTACAACATTATATAATAATACAATTCCCTTACATATTAACAAAATACAGACAATAAAATTAGATTATTATGTTAAGAATAATTTCACACTCTTTTTGCCGTGCCTTTAATTGTCATTGCACTTTCATTCATTTCAAATATTAAAGCAGTAAAATGATACACTTCTGATATGCATTCATTTTGTCCGAATCAAAATGACCGTTCTGATTTTCAATTGAATCACACGATGCAGTTTGTATTTTAAAATCCCTCACACAAGCCGTTCTACAACAGTGAGCTCTATCACTGGCTGCTTTTAGTGTCAGCCACAACTTTTAACTGCCCTTATCTCAACATAAATAATGTGCCTATAAAAGTTAATCATCTACCGCTTTTAATGAGACATGTTCAACAGCCATAAAAAGGTATTTTCTGTCTCTTTTCTGTGATGACCATAACATCACTAGGTTCTTGAAAACACCCCAGAAAGCCGTGAGGAGAATATCTACCAGCAACAACATCTTAATGAAAATCAGTTATCAGCTTTAAAAAGCCTTGTCTCTTTACATTCCACATGATTGTCTGTGCATATATAAATGTATTTGTATCTCCAACAATGGAGATTTCTTTTAGGAATAGGTAGTTCTTGTTGTTTGTTGGGTGTGACTTCAGGAGAAAGGGTCAGCGTTGAGACTTGGTTCATCTTCATTGCTCGGGATGAGCTGCGTATCGTTTTCAGTCATCCTGTGGTAAAACAATTCTGTGTCGTTGTGAAGCTAAAGCATGGTCCAGGTAACGGTCAGTTACAGAGCCAGTGTTACAGTTTGTATGATCAGTTCAGGTCAAGGTTCTCCAGTCCTGAACTCATCCACCAGGTTCTGCTTCAGCCCCGACGTGATGTTCATCCAACAGTTCCTCCTCAGCTCCAGAGGAACCGTTCAGGATGGGAGCAGTTCAGGATGGGTCAGTGCGGGGGGCCTCATGCTTGGGACAGAGCGCACCAGGAGTTCTGAGGGGCCATGGAGACCGGGGTAAAGGGGTAGTCCTCGTATTTAATGTCCACATGTCCTGATCCTGTGCTGTTTAACTGAGAAGCTACCTGCGGGGAGAAAAGAGACATTTATCAGAACATGACATTAAGAAAATGGGGAAAAGAAAGGAAGCTGCAGTCTCTCAGGACGGTTTGTCTCCTCCTACCACAACAGACTGACTGGCTGGATCTACACAGGTCACACATATTCTATTCTTTATTATTATTATTTTCTTATGATGTATTATATTTGTTTATTATCAGCATTATCCTGCACAATAATCAATGACTCATCTTAACTTTTTCTATTGGTCTTTGTTTTAAAAAAATACATTTTCTAGTTCATCTTTTATGTATATTTAATGTATAGATATCGTAATTGTATAAAGCTTTGGCAATACTATATGTCATTATGGTCATGCCAATAAAGCAATTTGAATTGAATTGATTAAAAAACGAATTGATGTCAAAAAGGTTTTTGCATTGTATGATTTTGATTTGTCTTTGACCTTATTTGCCGTCATCAACCTTGAAGCAGCCTAAATGATGAAAGTGCATGTGATTATAAATATCCATATCTATGTCCATAATCTAGAAGCTAATCATTTGATTTCATTTATTGTATTCAACATAGTGCTATTTTCTCCCCATTAGTAGCTTATCATAATTTAAAATGTAATCAGGCATGTTAAAGATATGCATGTTACTTCCTGTTTTAAGAAAAGCCGTAATGGGTTTCGCCCTCACATGCACATGCTTATTTTATTAACTATGCTTTAAACAAAGCACACATAATCATTGACACTGAGTTAAAGCTTTTTCTTGGATTAGTCCATTTGAACAAGTGTCCCTAAATCACTATGGCCGAATGACCTGAGACAATAGGCAAGGCAAGGCAAGGCAAGGCAATTTATTTGTATAGCACAATTCATACAGTAATGCAATTCAAAGTGCTTTACAGGATCAAACAGAGCAAACACAATACATTGAGAAGAAATACAAAACACACAAAATAATTAATTAAAAGAAAGAAAACCATGTTTAACAGTTCAAAAATTAGAACATTTAAATTTGAAAAGCCATATTAAAAAGAAATGTTTTTAGACCTGATTTAAATGATTCTAAAGTGCTAGCCATTCTCAGATGTTCTGTGAGTTTGTTCCATGCATTAGGAGCATAGATGCAGAAGGCTGCTTTCCCACGCTTTGATCTCACAAATGGAACAGTGAGCCGGCCTGCGCCTGAAGACCTGAGGGGTCTGCTGGGTTCGTACCGCTGAAGGAGGTCCTTGATATATTTGGGTCCTAGCCCGTTTAGTGCTTTATATGTGTGCAATACAATCTTAAAATCAATTCTATCACTCACTGGAAGCCAATGCAGCGATCTCAGCACTGGAGTGATGTGATCTGTTTTTTTTGTCCGTGTTAACACTCTGGCAGCAGCATTTTGAATTAGTTGGAGTTTACGAAGTGATTTTTTTGTGAGGCCTGTGAAGATGCTGTTGCAGTAGTCAAGCTTGCTAAAAACAAATGCATGGACAAGTTTTTCAAGGTCCTGCTTGGACATAAGGTCTTTAATACGCGAGATATTTTTTAGATGGTAGTAGGCTGATCTGTTGATTGGCCTGATGTGGCTGTTAAAATTGAGGTCAGAGTCTAAAATTATACCTAAGTTTCTTGCTTGACTTTTCGGTTCGAGTAATAGTGATTCCAGGTGTGCAGAGACTTTAATTCTTTCTTCTTTGGTTCCAAAAACAATTACTTCGGTTTTTTTTTGTGTCGCCTATGGCCCACAGGACTCTCTGGGAAGTGAGATCCAAAAATGACTTGCAATTATTTGCTTATCACCTTAGGTGGCATTTTAAAGAGCAATGGATGCCTTTGAGATGGTAACTTATAAATAAAAAAAGGTTATTTTAAATAGGGAAGGGAGGGGACTACCCTTAAAAGTCTCATGTAGGGGACAACAAAGTCTGGGAAAACACTGAACTATGTCTTCTGTTTCTCTTGAGGGAGCTCACTCACGTGTAGAAAATAACCCATCATGGTTATCTTGAGATAAGGCCTGTTCACATCAGCATTTAAAACCTAACATTAAACTGCAAAAATAAATTCATTCCAATGGATTAGACTAGAGGATCAGTGGATCCACTTGTAAAGATATCAGAGTTCTACTTTGGTCGACTGTGTGCCAATGACCAATAGAAAGCTGTCTTGATGCCGCTGACCTTTGACCAACAGTCTAGGCCCTGTGGGCATCAAACTGATGCAGTGAGAACATCATCTGACAGAATTGCAGGCATTTAACCAACAGTTTGGATTTCAAGCCACATAAACAAAAGACTCATTTCTGGGTTTAAGGACATGTTCTTGCAGCACACTACTCTACAGCAACTGAGCTAGCAAGTGTGCTAATGATCAGCTAGAGCTGTTTTCCACCTCCAACAATTTCAAAAATTACTTTTTTTGGAGAGGAGGTTTACCTGAGAGGCAGATGTGACGGTCTGTCCGGCGTAGGGTGAGGGGGCCATGTTGGGTTCGCTCTTGATGGTGGAGGCGTGTTCTGAGACGGACAGGGAGTTTGGGGAGCTGGTGTCAGAGTTAGTGCAGCCTAAAGAAAAACAGGACCGTCAAATGAGTTCTCAGATTGAAAATAAACCCACAACTATGAGCCTGTAATCAGACACCCTTCAGTATTATAGTATATATATATTACATAATAGTGATTTATTTGATGACCTTCAATCATTAGCATTTTTACCAGCTTTAGGGCGTTTTCACAAACCAACATTTAGTCAAATATCTTAACATTTGGAAAGACTTCTACAAATACATCTCTGGCCTTACTTTTTCTTACACACCCTTTAGCAAATGTAGTATTTTTAGTTTGGTCCACTTTAATTTCTGCACAAATTGAAGTAGAATAAATAGAAAACAAACCAAAAGTATCAACCTCACCCTGATTTGGACAAATGTCGTGTTCAGGTCAAATTGGCCAAATCACTACACTCATCAGTCATAACTATTGTGAATTAAATGTGATGACTCAAGGCCTTATGATATCCTCCACAGTAGGCATTTGAACATAAACTGCTGATAATCACTTTCATTACATTTTGAGTGGTTTAGTCAACTTTGTAACACCTGACAGTGCCGGGCATTGTCTGGTAGTCCCGGTCAGACAATGTTTACAGCTTGAAAAGGTGTTGAATAAAAACATGTTTTATGTAAGAGCAGATTGGTCAAATTTGAGCAGAAACACCAAAGTAAGGGGGAAGAAACTAACACAACAGGAGGATTAAAACTAACATTTTAGTTTACCCTAACAAGTCAAAGTACATCAAACTGTGTATTTAGATTCCTTTGTCCATCTTCCCCACCTACTACACTCCATTCTCCCCTTCCTTACTTCAGGGACCACAGAAGAAAAATAGCCTATTGGCTAACTGATTAATATGCACAGTCGCCGTTAAATAAATGAAAAAAATTAGGCCGTACCTGTGGATGTTTTATTCTTGGGCATTTTGGGTTTGCGCTTCCTGGTCTGAATGCTCTCTTTCTTCATGGCCAGAGGTCTGGCCACCTGATGGGAGTAGATCAACACACATTAGCTCCCAGTGATACAGTCTGAGGTGTCATGACAACCCACACAGCCCCCCCCCCACACTGATAACAATGACCACAATGCCCTTGGAGAGGTTTTACACTGCGCAAATAATGGGCTGCTTTGTTTTTGCTGTGGTTTGGAGCTGTTTCACACACGAGTAAACGTTATATATTAGGATCCAGCATGAGCATTGGCTATTCTTCCTGGGATCCGCACACACAGTCAACAGCTCATTATTTCATGCAATCAACAGTTGAGTATTAAGTGAACCAAAACTATCCTCCTATTATAACCATCATTAAGGATAACATGACTTTGGAAACGTACTTTGGCAATGAACCCCAGCTGAGCATGGCTCTCTGTATGACTGTTTTCTGTTCCATATTTGATTTAGTTTTGGGGAAGATGAACCTTCCTTCTGTTGCATGTTGTGTTTGATAGTTATGTTGGGCAAACTACGATATAAACCTATGTGATAATAAGAGCGTCACTGCAATATTCCTTGCAAAATAACAAAGCATAAGGCCCTCTGACTGACAGTTAACCAGTTGAGTTTCTGCAGCATTTCCCTCACACTGGTTCTGATGGAGCAGTGTGTTATCTTGTGCTACTTTGTGGAGCTCTTTCACTGCAGCACTGGACCAGATTACACAACAATAATAAAGCTGCAACAGAACCAATGCATTTAAAACCTGTGTGAGAAAAGCCTGGCTCTGCACAGGAGGCACCATAAAGAGATATGGACTCTGTGGAGGTTCGTACCCCGTGCAGCTTCATGTAGAGGCCGCAGGCGTTGCACACGGGCTCCCCGTCAGCGTTGCGCCTCCACAAGGTGGTGGTGCTGGTGTGGCAGTTAGTGCAGCAGAGCCCGGCCCGGCGAGAGGTGGTCTGCTGCAGGAGGGGGGGGGGGGGGGGAAGACATTTCAATAATTCACAAATCAATAATTGTGCAATATAAAGACTAACTTTGCAATAGTAATTTTTAACTAAAAGCATTCATTTTTATACATTTCCCAACATCTCATTTTTATAAGGTCTCAATACGATATGTTATTTATGTCACTTGGTTCTTTTAAATTGCTGCTACACATTTTTTACCCATGGTTGGGTAATTCTTTGACTTTATTTTTTATTGTATTACTAATGTGTGCTTTTCTTTTCTATTATTGCATGCCTTTTTTTCCTGCTATGCCATTTTTGCTGTAACACTGTAAATGTCCCCGCTGTAGGACTAATACATTCTGATTCTGATCGCTTCGGTTGGCTGAAACCCAATTCATTTGTTTGAGTCAGAAATAGACTCACAATCCTAACCCTCAACTCTATGTATCCATGATCTATAGTGTGTGGAAGTTCAGTTTTCCACAATGTTTTGACAATGAATTGCAGGATGTCAGAAAGCGTTTGCTGCAACAATGATGCATGTTCCAATCTAAATGCAAACATTTAAATAATGCATTTGTGGGGCAACCTTTAAAGACAGCTTGAATATTGTGTACGCCACTCTCTATGGTGAGAATATCAGCTTGGTTTCTCACAACAACAGTCACGTTGCTTTGGAAAGCCTCGTCTAAAAGCGGCTCTCAAGGGCAAGGTCGCTGCAGGACAAATAAAAGAGGGAAAACAGCCGAGATGTTGGGCAACTCACAGCTGCTGCAGAGAGAAATATACTGCGGGGGGCCTTGACACCCACCCAGCAAACACACCACACAGCTCTCCCATTTCATAAACCTCAGTTGCCAGGCAATGCAATAATTTACAAACTTTACAACCCTAATTATATTTAAAAACATTTTAGAAGGCCTCACAAAATACTTTAATGTAAATTAAAATGTGAAGGGATGTGTGTAATGTGGTGATTGCATTATTCACCCACGGATCTATGGGTTGGGGTATTGTTCCGCACGGACATTTTAGTTAACCGGATTTCCTGTTGATGTGAAATCCGACAACATTTAAAAAAATAAAATAATACTTCATTCCGAGTGTTCTTGCTTTTCTCTTTGGCGGTCATCACATAACGGCATTGTAATACACGGTTCGGCTGCATTAAATATTACATATCTGCCGTAGTTCTCTATTTATAGAGCCCTGATCAGAAGACTTCTAGACAAACAGGAACAACTGCCGCCGAAACTGAAAACGTGACGTGGATCATAAATATATCAGCAATTAAACAACATCTTCAATTTCTCTTCACACAATACGTCTCCTTGCAGTATCAACACTAATTCGGCTGACTTTTATATTTGATCCAATTGGTAGATAGGCTGTATTTACACCATAAAGGTGCACAGCTGATAGAAAGGGACACCTGGTGGTTAAAGCACGTTATTGAAATGTATTATTTTTATTATTAGATATTAATAGGAGACACAGACAGACAAACTAATAAGGCTTTATTTAAAGATTAAAGAATACTTTAGGTTAAGGTCTTATTTTGAATAAGAAAAAAGCTTTGGGGGTATACATATTAAGCCTGACAAAGTACTAATATATTGCTTTCCTACAATGTTAACTACTGTATGTTTAAGCACTTATTTTAACTGATATTATACATATGTATTATACTCTTATAAGATGTATGTAGATAGTATAAGAAATGTGCAGAATATGACAGTTTCATGGTGGAGGTATCCATCCATCCATCTTCTCCCGCTTATCCGTGGTCGGGTCGCGGGGGTAGCAGTTCCAGCAGAGCCCCAAACTTTCTTTTCCCTGGCGACATCAACCAGCTCTGACTGGGGGATCCCAAGGCGCTCCCAGGCCAGCGAAGAGATATAATCCCTCCACCTGGTCCTAGGTCTACCCCTTGGTCTCTTCCCAGCTGGACGTGCCTGGAACACCTCCCTATGGAGGCGCCCAGGTGGCATCCTAACTAAGTGCCCGAATCTAGTTAGGTATACACACATATTGATAGATGTCTTGTAATGCACTGTTAAGGAACCTGCGACCCAAGTTTTTCATCTCCGACCTTGTCAGGTATTGAATATTTAATAAATAAAGAACCCGTTCAAATCCAGTTTTGGACAGTCTGCCGTGGTTCCATCCCATTTCAAAGTGCTGTTCAACGCTCGGCGTAACCCTGGGCGCACACTCAAACATCCAATCACAGAGCTTGAGGACTATCACGGGATTTGTCAAGCGAAGCGGAGAGAATACTTACTTCCGGGTGTAAAATTCTCTAAAGCAAATTAGCTGCTCCGACCGTCGGTCCTGACGGACTCCAACTTGTGTTTATTAAAAAAACAAATAAATAAACACAGTGTGTGGTTTAGAAAAGAATACAAAATTAGAAGGAAAAAACGATGAAACAATACAGATTTCAGTATTCTGAGCCCCTACTCTCCCCATAACTGACGGCAAGACAAGTCCTACATTATTCAATTAAAATAAAGAAGTAAAAACAATAAGTGTGGCTTGATATTGAGTAAGAAAAATGTTGATAAACGCTGTGAGAATGGATCTGCGGAGAGCATTTCGCCGCGATCCCAACTCCTCTATTACCAACGTTCAGGGAGCTCTATGCAAGTCAATGGGACGCCCTGACCGTTGAAAACTGACTCTCAAGGGGTCGTAATAGCGTGACGGGGAGGGGCCCTGATTGACCGTCAACATGTGACGTGAGAACGTTGAAAACGTTGAGAACGTGTTGGTTTCAATGAACATCACAATCCAAAGTAACTTGTAGCTGAGTGGCAAATTGCCACTGTAAAAAAATAGGATAATTATTATTAATGATTGTTTAAGTATGTTTGCATTTATATTCTAATGAACAGTTACAATTTAAATTTAAATCGTCATCAATCTGTTCAGATGTATTGGTGTGTGTGTGTGTGTGTGTGTGTGTGTGTGTGTGTGTGTGTGTGTGTGTGTGTGTGTGTGTGTGTGTGTGTGTGTGTGTGTGTGTGTGTGTGTGTGTGTGTGCGTGCGTGTGTGTGTGTGTGTGTCTCACCAGTCGTTTCTGCGGTTTGATAAGCGGCCGGTTGATCCCGTTCATCTTGTGGTACAGCCCGCAGGCGTTGCATAGGTAGTGCCCGGTCCCGTCCCGGCGCCACAGCGGGGTGGACACCGAGCCGCAGTTCACACACTCCCGGCCCTCCGTGCACATGTCGTCGATCAGGTCTGCCCGGGGAGAGACACACTGGGTGTTAGGATGTAGCCGGTGTTAAAAGCACATTAACATCAGAACTCCTTTTATTCTTTATTTGGCGCAAATATGATTATTTTATTCTTTAAAGCTGCATCACAACCTTCTGTCCAGTCAGCGCAGTCTGAATCATCAACCTTCTATTGTTATTCGATATATCTGCTTATAAACATAGTTGTTGTAGGCTACTTTGTATTTATCGTCTCAGCTACATGCAAACTGATGTTTTCTTTGTATTCAGTATAAATAAAATACAACGAGAGCCTTATCGTGTGTAATTTCTTTGTTTATGTGGAAGAAAATACATATATATGTTCTTCTAATAACAACATGCTGAGGAGGAGACATAAATTCATAATCTGGAAACAAATTCCTGTTTACGAGAACTAACGTAGGCGCGGAGGAGGAGGGGGGGGGTCTGGTTACGCGCCAGTGCATGATGAATAGCCATGAGTAGGAATGTACCCCTCTCCCCCCATCCCCTCCGTGATGAAGAGACATCAAACCCCCAGAATGGATGAATGGAGAGACAGACTGATGGAGAGGGGGTGTTCTGTGTTATCAGCTTGGAGGATCCCCCCCACTCCATCACAGCTCTGACACACGACGGACTCCTGGCATTAATTTCCCATATTCCTTATCCCTCAATTCAGAGAACGAAGAAGAGAGGAGGCTCTGTGATTGGTTCTTATCACACAGCCAAATTCATGTTGAAATGACCATGAAGTTGTCTCAGTGAATAAGAGCTTATAATATATAATGCCATAAACATTAATGACACGACTCTGTTCAGGGCAGGACTTTGGCTCACAGTTACAGTTGAAATACTTCATTCACTTCAGCATTTCCTGTTTCACACTTCTGCTTAACAACAACTCATTTGCTAATATTTCACTTCACATGTGTCTTAATTAATCATTAATAATAAATAGTGTCCCTAACATGCATTATTATTGGCACTGCCGCCCGCCACTGTGTGACTGTGTGCTTCCATCAGATACTTCAAAGCAGCCTCAGGTAAAGATCCAGGTGAGAACTGTGTGTGTGTGTGTGCGTGTGTGTGTGTGTGTGTGTGTGTGTGTGTGTGTGTGTGTGTGTGTGTGTGTGTGTGTGTGTGTGTGTGTGTGTGTGTGTGTGTGTGTGTGTGTGTGTGTGTGTGTGTGTGTGTGTATTGGACTGCTGTAATCACAACAGTGCACTGTTCGCGGGATTACATTAACCTTTTTAATTGATTGTTTTTAGAGCTTCTCTCTGTGAGGAACGTGTATTGTGTGAATGAGGAGGATTGTTTGGGAGACTTTGGTTCGATCTGCAGGTCCTGTCACAGACCTGCAGATCTGCTCTAATAAATATCCAGCCGCCTCATAATGTAGGCCTGATACACGAACCAACTGAACTGACCCAGGCAGGGGGGCAACTTCTAAAAAATCGAAAGCAAATACTGTCCATTGTATAATAAATAATAATGGACATTTGCTACACTTTTAAATGTAGCAGCTTTAATGAATGATGAAATATGAACGAACATATTCTTAACTTTGAGTGATTTATAGCAATCAAATGAAAAAGCCTACAGGTGGGGCCATACAAACATTAACTTTTCTAAATTTGATTCTGCACTTTTTAAATAGTTTTAATTCGAATTTAAATATAAACATTTATATTGTAAGAGTTACAAATACAACTAGTGAGTATACAAATAATATGTTCAGTAATTAAAAAAGACTCTACGTTTGTCTTAGACCTTTGGTTAGTTTAAATGCGCTTCTCATTTAAAATATTAATTTTAAAGTTTGACTTCAAGAAATAAACGTATCTTTATGTTCGATGTAGAAATCAGTTTTGGGGTCTTTCTTACCCAGACTGGTCCTCCTCCCGGACAGGCCTCCATGCCGGCCCTGCAGACTGATCATCCCGCTCTCGAAGTGTCCTGGTGTCCAGGAGGACGTCGCCATCTCAGGGCTCATGTACGCGTACGGGCTGGAGTAGGATCCTCCGACCGAGCGTACCAGCGCGCCCCCATACTGCTCCGCCCGGGAGCCGTTCCCGAGCACCAGCGGGCTCTGATAGCTGGCCTCCCGCCCCGTGCTGCTGCTGACCGGCGGGCTGTGCGAGTACGAGAAGCCGTGCGGGGCAGGGTGAGGGCTGCTGGGCGTAAAGGAGGAGCAGTCCGCGGCGCTCTGGGGCCAGCCGTGGTGCCCGCCGAGGCCGTGGGACTGGTGGGCCGAGTCGCAGGTCTGCAGGTAGGGCAGGGTGGGCAGCATGGCCGGGACCCTGCTGGTGGGCACGTAGACCGGGGAGCTGGCGGAGGGGTGCATGTAGTTCCCGGTGTCGTGTGCGTAAGGGGACTGGTTGGACAAGGCCAGGCTCTGATACATTTTCACAACTTTGTGGCGTAAACTGTAGTTTTAATTTGTTAGGCTGGGACCAGTCCTGTGGAGGCGAGCCTCTTCCTCCTGCTGCAGGATTATTAATCTGGGCCTTTTTTAACAACTAATTTAAATTCTGGAGAATTCTGTCCTATGGAGAAAAAAAAGATTTATTAAACGTGTGATATGAAGAAATTACTTCAAAAAGTTCAACGGCATCTGATTTTTAAAATAAGTTATCATTTGTAATCATTCATAGGCCTACTCTATATACACTTCAGTTAAATATATGGTGGTAATCCGTTTCCACATACATTTCACAGTGTATAAGCAAGTTATAAAATCGAAAATAGTTCATTTGCGAGGTAAAGTAAGGTTGGCTCGTGAGAATAGATGTCTGGAAAAAAGTCAACAATGATCCACCATCAGTCATATCTCATCTCTATCACAGTGACACATTAAAGTGGCATTAACGGCCTGATATCTGTCCATGCAGATAGAGACACTATCACTGCCTCATTCAATCACAACCATAACGGAAATCAAACAACAGATATGGAGCTGTGTTCCATATCTGCCATACATATATTTTCTATCAATAGTACCTCAAATCACATACAGGGCTGATAATAGCGCGTGCTGATGAGGAACAGCATTTATTTCCAAGGGCTCTCAGTGTATTATCTCACCAGATAAGGACGGGCGTGCGATAAAGCAGTCCGGTCCTCTGTACCACAGCGCATAAAACGTATTCCCTCCACACAGAGACACGTACCAGGCAGCGCGAGGACTCTCTCCAAAGATCTCGTTTTACGCGTAAAAGCTGCGCGCACCAAAAGAAACCAAAGTGGTGTTTTTGTTCCAGGAGGACTGCGGAGTTTCTCTTCCTGCAGCTGTATCTGGAGATAGTTACTGCCGCTGATAATTGCTGGTATGGGTGTGCTCCTATTCGCTCCCCTACTGGAAGATTTGTACCGGACAAAAACACGTGACGCGCTCGGCTGCTCCGAGGTAGGCCTTTTGGTGGGAAAGAGGGAGGGAGGGCGACAGGGAGGGGGAGGGGGAGGTCCCCTGGCTGGGAGGAGAGGGCCCACATCTTAGGGTTGAGGGGTGCTAAAGTAGCGACTTTATTTGCACCTGCGACATTTCGTGATTGTTATTGTGTTTTAGATAGTAGATACTTTATGAAGTTGGGAAATGATTTTGTCAGAGCAGCATTATGGACAGTCAATCTGCAAGAATTACAACATTACTTTAAAAAACAATATATACATATTCTCCTTAAAAAATACCTATATGCAGAGGAGTATCTAAACATTATACAGAATACAATTGAATACTCTCTAATATACCAATCTACTGAACATATAAACATAGTGTAGGCTACTATACACATTATAAAAGTGTGTATGAAATGAAAAGTACTATATATCCTGTGGTATAGGCTGCAATATGTACAGTATGTGCAAAGTGTTCATGATCATAGAGAGGGAGTCCCTGAACAAACTGCAGCCAGAGGAGAGGGCTTGGTGGAGGTGTTTTCCTTCTGAAGGAGGACACAACATACATCCAGGCACAACGTGAAGGATGAACCCCAACAACCTGCAGGAGGCTCATTTTAAATGTATTTACAATACATATTATGCATCAGAATGACTCATAGAGAAAGGCTTTTATGCCTTTGAAATCATTGGTGATATTTACACTTGATTATATTTACGGGTTTAATGTGTTATTAAACCCACGATGATGATAATTATGACGAATCATGTGATCATAATGATCCATCTTTAAAATGTAGGAAATAATTCAAATATTTCGGATAATATTGGCTACTCTTCTCACTTTTTCTGTCCGTTACTTGAAAATTGAATTTATTCAAGATGTTATCGCTTAATAAAACTGGACATGACCAATGTTAGCCATAAGCCACTAAAAGAAAACACCTTCCTGTTCGGAATATAGAAAAACAGATAGTTAAATGTGTGAAAGGGAGAGCTTTTACAAACAGATAAATGTGACGATAAGAATTACGAGCAATAACTAACCAGTGATGGAACAACGTTATGCTGTGTTAAAGGAAATCATTTAGCAGCAGAGATATGACGGGATAAAACGCTGACGCTTAAATAAAGGAGGATTACTAAGGTTATGATAGTTCACATACATAAATATACATTCAACAATACATAGGCTAAATAAATAAAAACGAATACATGTGTGCTGATGAAACGGCCCTATAGGCCTAATGGCTATTTGTTCCGCTGATTCGGCCTATAGCCTATGTTTGTTCATATTTTGGGACAACTTTCTGGCCAACAAATTATTGTTGCGAGAAATGATATCGGAAAATATAAGTGAACGGCTGACTGAGCTACTGTAGGAAAAATCCCTTCAAAAAATAAACATATTTACGGGAGCGTTTTTGATGTAATGAAATATGAAACTCAAATAGGGGCTTGTTAGTATTCAACATCTGACAATTGAAGAACGGCCGAGAGTGATCGGAGGAGGAATACAGCGACACAGACGAGCATTCAAACCATCAATGTGTGAAAGAGACATCATGAAAACAGTCAGTAGTAAATATCATATTTACATCATTTAGGGCAGCCTACAAATTGTAATTATTTCTCGGGATGCCTTCCTTTCCTTGGTCTTTTATTATCAGATTATTGCCTTTCTTTCAGCTTTTATCCAAAGAGGCTTACAATCAGTGCCTTTCAACCGACCAATAACACTCATGTCTGCTGTCTCGTTATGCGGCTTCCCCGATGGTTTCCTCAGGATTGTAGCTGACATCCTCGTGGATTCATCTTCTTATTACAGACACATGCATTTCCTAACATTCGGTCTATATGCTGTAATTGTATTATCTCTTCGATTTACACACGGCATCTATTGCACGTCTGTCCGTCCTGGGAGAGGGATCCCTCCTCTGTTGCTCTCCCTGAGGTTTCTCCCATGTTCCCCTTTAAACTGTGGGTTTTCTCCGGAAGTTTTTCCTTGTACGATGTGAGGGTCTAAGGACAGAGGGTCTAAGGACAGAGGGTGTCGTTTTTCTCATACTGATGTTCTGAACAATCTGTGCTGTTGTATTTGCTGTAAAGTGTCTCTACTGTAGGCTATTTTTATTATATGTACAGCACTTTGGCTCGACCAAAAATCGTTTATAAATGTGCTATATAAATAAAACTTGATTTGATTTGAATGGAGTCCATGAATGAACCCTTCCGTCTGTCTTCTAATTATTCTTCATAATGCAGGGTGTGTTACCTGCTTGAAGAGAAACGAAGAACAAGCATTTGTTATTCCGTTCATTTGATATATTTGAACACTGAAACAGTAGAGTGTAAACATTGCGCAGTGAAACATCTTTAAACCACTGGATTGTTCAACACTGTCACATTAAAATGCAGATGAATAAATAAATAAATGATTTAGATAAAAGAGGAACGTAGGTTATTTCCGCACCAATGCAGTTCAACGTGTCTCAATTAATGAATTGAATATACTTTTTAACATTTAAAACAACAGTACAAAATGTAGATCTAAAAAATAAACACTGGAACATTTACAACAGACTTTCACATTAAGGACATCAATGAACATTTCATGTGCAAAGAAGGAAGAAGAACATATCATCTATGACATCAATCAATACTCCAAAACCTCACAATTAAACAGCTGTATTTATCTTCATCAAATATTCTCCAAAAGGAAGAATGCAGCATAGAGCATAGTGCATCAGAGGAACAGTTGAAATATTGTGAATACGATTAACCCCTTCCTTGTCAACAGTTGAAAAATCAAGCTCTATACCACTCATGGCTTTCTGACAGGAAGTCATCTGACATACCGCTTTCCCCTTTCTACAATTAAGTTGAATTCAATAAATACATATAATGTGTTCGTGAAATGTAGAGGTGCAGTAAACTGATGTTGTCACCTTTGGACGTCACATAGGTGCAGCTCCCTTCACCAGAGTGTTCAAGAGTATGAATTATTTTCACCATGTTGTGTTGCCGTCAGCCACGTGCCATGTGTTCTAATTATTGCAAGAAGCTATGATATACATGACTTATAGTGTTGTATATGTTTGCAGCACTGAATAAGCTTCACTGTTGTGAGAGATGCTGGAGTTGTTAACTTCACTCCCTCTTGTTTAGGTGACACGGCATCATATGCTGCAGACAAAATGTCCAAAGGTCACTTTGAAAATATTGAACATAATATGGGATTTAATGTTTTATATTCATAGAAACACAAATGCATTTGTTTAGAAAGCAATACATGTATAACAAAAAATAAATTAAAAATTAAAAAATGATAAAAATGGAAACAAAGAAACATATATAAAGCACAACAAATGCAGGCACTAGAAATACATTTTAAAAATCAAAGCAGTATTACAAGAATTAAAAAAACGTACAGATGGGATAATCAGAGTTGAATACTTTAGGGCAGACGCAGAGAGTCTGATGAGAACAATCTGCTGCAGTTCTGACCAAACAAGGGGAAGATAGGGACATGGTTTAAAAGAAAGGCTAACAACGCGACGCTGAGCAGTTCACAACGAGGTTGACAGAGAACACACATTCAGCCAGAGCCTGGTTTCAAAAAGTGTTCAATAACTCTGCACAGGTTCCTCATCTCCTGGGTGCTGGTTGCAGAGTTCAGATGACTTTCCAACGTCCACACAGTTACCCTTTTACATTGAATCATCCGGTATACTCATAGTGCATTTGACCATGATCACACGTATGCAGTGGTGAAATGTATTGAAGTACATTCAGTATTGTACTTAATTAAGATTTTAGGGTACTTGCACTTTACCTGCATATGTGTATGTTATCCTACTTTATACTTCTACTCCACTACAATTTGGAAGCAAACATTGTACTTTTTACTCTACTAAATGTTTTTGACAAAATGAGTTGCTATACTTTACAGATTCAAATTATTAGCTAAAACTAAATAAACTAATAAATAAACTATGATATGTAATTATAGGTTAAGATATCTAGCAGCTGTATATTAGAACACATTTATGCATAAAACAAAAAAAATCCAGTATTTTATTATATATGATTCTTAAATGGGACATAATACACAGGAAGTACTTTTATTACTTTAAGTATATTTTGATGCTAATACTTTTGTACTTAAGTACAGAGTATTTTTACACTGTATTATTTCTACTTTTACCCCTCCTGTTGTGTTCGGGTCAAATCTGACAGATTTACTACTTTCATCATAACTTTGTTGTTTTTCATTCGATTGCATTAAGGCTTCATGATATCCTTCACAGTAGACATTTGGACATATCAAATTGCTGATCACCACTTTCATTGAATTTTGGATGATTTAGTCAACTTTGTAACACCATGGTGTTCCTGGTCAGGAATTAGTAACCATCCGGATCACACACACACACACACACACACACACACACACACACACACACACACACACACACACACACACACACACACACACACACACACACACACACACACACACACACCCACACACACACACACACACACACACACACACACACACACACACACACACACACACACACACACACACACACATACACACACACACACACACACACACCACTCTAGATGTGTTCCCCCCCTTCTGTGCCCAATCCCTCCATGTGCATCACACCTGGCACTCACAAACACACACACACACACACACACACACACACACACACACACACACACACATACATACACACACACACACACACACACACACACACACACACACACACACACACACTCTTGATGTGTTCCCCCCCTTCTGTGCCCAATCCCCCCATGTGCATCACACCTGGCACTCACAAACACACACACACACACACACACACACACACACACACACACACACACACACATACATACACACACAAACACACACACACACACACACACACACACACACACCAATTTGAAACATTTCCCGCTCTTATGTGCCCATCCCCCCACATGAATCACACCTGGCACACGCAATACATGTTCAGTGTCTGTTCTTTGTATATTTACTGCAGTTTTTCATGTATACCAGTAGTCTGATACAACATGTACAGTTTGAAAGGGTGTTAAATGACATTTGGTGATGAGTAATGTTTTTTGTGTTAATGTAATAGCAGTTAAAACAGGACCGGTCAAATGTGACCGCGAACACCAAAGTAAGGGGGGGGGGAACGAACACAATAGGAGGGTTAAGTAAAATAGCTGAGTACTTCTTGTGCCACTGCACGTATGCATTACTTTGACTTTGTTAACAAGATCACAGAGGCTATATGACAACATGATGCCCAACATGACATGACAACGTAGGTTTGTAACAAAACACAGAGGGAACACAAAGGTTACTACCATAATGAAATCAGTATTGGCTGCCCTCATATGACCTCACCCTCAACAATGATGCAAGAGATGGTCAGTTGATGTTTTCTACATGTTGCTGTTTTCCAACTCCACATGCCATAACCCCAATCTTTCAGCCTTGAGAAGAACCCAGCGAGATGGTTTAGCACATGGAGTAATTCTCGTCTCTCAGTACGGGAGTCAGATATCGACCTTATGAATGAGGTGATTGGTGAAGGCTCGCTCCACCACAGCCTAATTTGCACAGTCCATCAGGGCGCTCCACAGGGCCGTGTGTCGGGCCCGCGGGGCCCTGCTACAGCTCCCTCCGGTCAGTCTGTGGTTATGTCAATAAAAACTGGGACCCGCAAATGTGGCGCATTCCTGTGGCCAGCTGCATATCTGCTGTTTATGTCAGTTTTCGGTAATGTTACTGTGGAGTCACTGATAGGCCGCTGCTCGGGGAGGCATTGTCTCTGCAGAGAAATGCCTTTTCACTGTGATCACTGTCTAATGCATCGCCACTGTCCTTTACGGCCACATTCTACTGCAATGGAATTTCAGCCTCTATCTTCATTTTACATATACATGCCTGCAAGATAAGTTAGGCATTTTCAAAGGTATTTATTGACTGAGAGAACAGACTAAAGGTGTGTGTGTTTGTGTGTGTGCTGTTGGTCTTTTTCTCTAATGTCTTGTCAGTGGTGCAAGTTGATGCTATGATCACTCCAGATAAGATCTCCCCAGTCTTCAGTCATCACTGAGAAAGTGTTATCAACCTAAAGAAGAGCCACCGTGAGCAGTTAGCAAAGAGGTGCTGGGGTGGCTCTGGTAGAAGAAGAGGAGCAGACACTGATAGCAGATCTGGAGAGGGCTCAGTGAAACTCAGAAGGAGGCCCAGCTCCACGGCAGATGACTGTGTTACCATGTGAGTATGTCTGCATCCGGGTGTGAGGAGAGACAGAATGCCATGTGGATCTTTTTTATTTGTATATCACGTTCTATCATGTCTTTTATAATTGCCTTGAAATTGCAATTGTCTTTTACACTGTCATCTATGTTTGTTATTCTGTAAAGCCCACTGAGACAAACATGTTTTGTGATATCTGGCTATAAAAGTCAACTTTGATTTGATTGGATTTGATCCTATTGTTTGAAATATATATATATATTTCACCCTGTATTGTAGAATAATTGGTACTCTGGTGATGTATCGATCAAAACACAAACACATCCACACACACACACACACACACACACACACACACACACACACACACACACACACACACACACACACACACCTTTTTGATGTGCCATATAAGCCAAAGGATCTATATGGAAATGATTGGAGTAATCAGATGCACTGTAGACACTGTCTTGTCACTTTATTCTTTGTGTACATTTTCAGTTGTAATTGTTGTTAATCTTTGTGTCTTATTAATATATAAATATGGTTTATTTAACCATATATTGCTGTAGTACATTAAACAGTAATTTAGTGGAGTCAACTATCCTTTGTCATTGTTTGGACAGGTTGAAATCCTTCTGTGTGATTTATAACTCACTCAATGTAAATGTTCATTTGAATAATTAGTATTATTAGTATGAACTGAAAAAGATAAACAAAGTTTAATAAATTAAACTTAAAATGTCAAAAACATTGTTATGTGTGTTGTATTTGAACTGTATTGTCTTTGCATTCTCATAATGGGCTTGTTTTAGTGCCCTTGTTTGAGCATATTCACTTCCATACTTATGCGGGAACGTGCTTGAACAGTGCTGTATTAAAAAAAAATATCATTAATATGAAGGTAAGCTTAACGATGATCAGCAAATTGGCAGACTTCCCAGCATGCATTGTTAGAGATGATACATACATTTATAAATGAGTGTGAGAAGCTGAAAAGAGTATTTACATTCCACAGGAAGTCAGAGAGTTGCAGCTTCTCCATGGAGAAACACTGCTTTAGTGAATATGGGTATATATACACATTATATACATTTAGTGTATATGTGAAACTATATTGCTAAGATTTTCAATATTTAAAAATAATCTCCTCCTTTGCTCGATGGACTATATTCCTGTGTCATGGACAGCATGTGCTTTGTGTCTTTCTATTTGTATTTATTTAATTCAAACAAAAGCAAACATACCAGATAACAAAAGGTAACCAGGCAGGAAGAGGCAAAGATCCCATCGGGTTCAAAGCCTCGAAACAATCACACCTTTGATATCAAACACAAGATCACTTTACAGATGGCTGCTTAAAGAACAATATACTGTGTATTATAATTCAAATGTAAATAAAATAACCCTGAGATGACATGAATGACCATTTTCAACATATTTATGTCAAATAAATGAGAATGAAATTGTTCTGTGTATATTTGTAATGATTCAGCCCCCAGACCCCCGGACCCCCGGACCCCCAGACCCCCGGCAGACTTGGATGACTTGTGGTCATGTGAACTTTCTCCTCTTCTCTCACTGCTCTCCCTTAGCGGACCTCTCACAGGGCAACAGAGATCAGAGGGGAGGGGGGGGGGGGGGGCTTTAGATGGGGGCCCCGCCCTGCTGCTCTGCTCGCTGGGGAATGTGAAGTAGGAGTCAGGCTAATCTCCAGCGCCCATGAGAGACTGGATCCTGTCTGCCTGCTGCCACTTCCCTATCTGTGTGTTTCATTGCAGCCTGTCAGCAGGGACACATGCACTCACACAGCACTGCTCTAACATGTTGCATGTATGATCACATTGCTTCTCAAAGCTATGAATGGTCTGCTCCTAGCTATTAATCAGACTCAGTACTTCTGGTGCTGACTTTTGAATCATGCCTGAATTAGAATAAAGACTCACGGTGAGTTTATTCAAATGGCCCATGGTATTGGAACGGTCTCCCAGAAGACTGAAGAGCCAACTCAAGAGGTTTACATTTGTAGTAATTCTTCAACATCTGTGTTTTCTTTATTAAACTTGATAAAAAGAACACAGTTGATTATTTGATGTCTTTATTAGGAACCCCGTTAACATTGGCACGAGCAGTGGATATTGACTCCTCACACATACAGTGGAACACACTTCTCTTCAGCAGGATGGAAGTGAAAACAAGTGAATCTACATGATCATTCTTTTACTGATCAGAAGGCAAAACACCATATTAACAATCAAACAATCCTTCAAGAATTTCTATTATAAATATACAATAAATGTTTGATTCATGTATTAGCATACATCCATTTACCAATACTATTTGTGTATAAATAGACCATTACATTTTAGGAATAGACTAACCTCATGATAAAAAGGGTGTGTCTCACACCAACATGTTGGGTATCAATGAACTCACAACAGTTCAATATCAAATACATGCACACATACAGTACCGTGCAAACAGCATGTGTCATATGGTACGTTTCACTTTAAATAAACAAAAGGTAAGCAGTTTACCTCATTTAAAAAAAGGTCTCAATCAATTCTGTTCTGTTGGAACTTGCTCAAAGTATATCTGTAACATACAATACAGCTTTATTTAGAAAGCACTTTAAAACCTACAGTCAAATTAACTAACAAAAACATACAACAAATCACACAGCTCACACACCGAAAAACAAGTCAAGTAAAAACAATAGACCATTTAAAAGCAATAAAAGCAACAATCTGAATGACGTCAATACGCTAAGGAGAAGAGGTGGGTTTTAAGAAGCGCTTTAAAAGCAGGCAGTGTGGGACATATTTCAAGACTTTGAACGTATCAGGACAAAGGTGGTTGCATAGTTCTGTATGACTTGCTATATTGGCTAAGGTGCTGCTGTCTTATTTTCTTTCTATTTCAGTATGTGTGTATGGCCATGTGTTTCTCTTGAGTTAGTCTGAGACATGTACTGTATGTATATTTTCTACCTGAAACACGTGTTTTGTATTTATAACTCAATCCTTGCTTGATTTTATTACACGAACATTTGTTCACAGTATTTGATCACACATTGATTTGAGTCAGATGATCACCAAATCTCACAAACACCAACATTTTGTCTCGGTGACATTTCCTGGCAATCCATCCAATAGTTGTTCAAAGTGGTGTAACGACCAAAGAACTAAGACTATCATACCTGGAGCCACACCACCATCTCAGCTAATACATGATGTTCCATATGTGTGTGTTTTGTGTGTGTGTCTGTTTGTTAAGACGGTACTCTAATGGAGCAAATTCCCAGTAAAAGCAATAAAAGTGATTCTGAAAAGACATTATTGGTGAAGTTGTTTTTTCTCCATGCTGATTGGACACACCTCTTGGTCATGTGGGAATAAAGTTCACCTCACTGTGTTCCACACGCTGATCCATGAGTTAGTCACCCATCTGTCTATGAATGGAAATGCACTGTATGGATCGCCACAACATCTTAACATCTTTAAATGATAATCCATTACCATCGGTAGGTGGTATAATAGAAAGAGAAAAATGAAAAATGTTTACTGACGTAATCCATCGATTGATGAGTAGGGTCCTTTTCTCATAGACTTCTATACAGTCCGGGGTGTTGAAAGTACTTCCACATTGGTTTTACTTTTCAAAAGCAGAGATTGGCGCTTGAAATAGGTGTAAGGAGTTTGACAATATGGTTAGGTCTACAGGGTGTCAACGAGGATAGCACTGTGGTCGTTTCAATGTTTCCTGTTAACACAATGTCTGTTACAATGTAGAGACAACAATTACTTTATTTATTAGCGTAATGTCTAGTAGACCTGCACCAGATTATAAAAGCTAATACAATAAATGTTTAAAATAATACATTGTACAAACGGTAATGTAGTTATCATGTCCCTGATCATGTCATTTCACAACAACAGTGTGTTTGATCCTCACTGTTTGCAGGACCTCTGAGTGGATTTCATCCTTTTGTGAAGTTGCCATATTTGAAAAGCTCCTGCTGAGTGCATTATAAGACCAGCTTTTAAGATGTTTCATTATTGATAATTACATTTTTGGTGAAATGCTCCCAGATAAAAAGCCTAGCACTATGCATGTCCAAGTCACTCAGCTACAAGTCAAATCATACTGATGTTATATCCTTAAAACCCTAATGCCCACCAATTTGCAACACTTTTTTCTTTTGATTTGACAATTGGTATCTCTACAGTGGCTGAACAGATTTTCAACCACTTAAACAGCATCTTAAACATCCACTCATTCTTTTTCCTTTGAAAGGCCTTATGAATCTGTTCCAATGTTAGTTATGTTAGGGACGGACGGTTTATATGAAGAACCTTGGACATAAGAATGAGTTGCCTTCTGTCTGCATAAGCTAAACCTGGGACATGTTTTTGGCATGTTTAACATTATATTTTTTGTAGACTTTACCCCTTATCATGAGTCAGGTTTGCATATGTTGTAGAGCAGTGGTATAAAGTAACTAAGTACATTTACTCAAGTACTGTACTTAAGTACAACTTTGTCATAGTTGTAATTTTCTTGAGTATTTCCATTTAATGCTACTTTATACTTCGACTGCCTTATACATTTTGGTCCATTAATAGTTATTTTGTCTGTTTACATATAAAACACATAACATATGATATAACGCAGTACGTTACGATATATATAAAAACAAATCAAAAATGGTCTTAATATTACCAAACTACTACATTTAAATGTTGGTACATGTAATTGTATGCAATTAAAAGAAGGAATTATTTAATATTCTATAATAATATAATACTTTCAAAACAGCCATGGTGCATAATGGGTACTTTTGATACTTTAAGTACATTCGGTTGAATATATTTCTACTTAGGTGATATTTTGAAAGACCAAAGTATTTCTACTTGTACTTAAGTAAAGGATCTAAGTACTTCTTCCATCACCGAAGTAGAGATTGTAAAGCCTTTAAAGAAAAATGGCCTCAAATGAATCGAGCCCTTTTCAAAACGCTGAGCTTCAAACCATCAGCTGATCAACCTGGTGTATTCCACCAGCTCTCCTCCTGCACTTTGTCAAATCACTCTTACTTATCATTACTCTACTTAATCTTCTGCAGATTGAGCCTGTTTGACCAAACAATGATGAAGAGTTAAATAGGGTGTGAAACATCTTCCCCCACAGTCCCATAAAAGGCCAATTTACTCAGATCATTTACCCGTGGCTCATTCGCACAACACGGAGCGACCAGCTGTCACACAGCCTGCTGCAGACACACAGCACCGGGTCCCTGTGTGTGTGGGGGGGGGGGGGGGGGGGGAGAGACCCAGGGGGGCTTTCCAGGGCCTGTGTTTTGCTGCTAATGTTGCTATCTGTATATTTCTGTGATGATTTGTATGGGCA
Organism: Gymnodraco acuticeps; assembly: GCF_902827175.1. NCBI lineage: Eukaryota > Metazoa > Chordata > Actinopteri > Perciformes > Bathydraconidae > Gymnodraco > Gymnodraco acuticeps. The sequence continues at coordinate 4,010 of NW_022990604.1, read as the reverse complement.
GTGTTGGTTGTCTTCAGAATGATTTGATCACAGCGAGATTGATCCAGGTTGTCTCTCAAAGGTCAAACAGTATGTGTGTGTGTGTGTGTGTGTGTGTGTGTGTGTGTGTGTGTGTGTGTGTGTGTGTGTGTGTGTGTGTGTGTGTGTGTGTGTGTGTGTGTGTGTGTGTGTGTGTGTGTGTGTGTGTGTGTGTGTGTGTGTGTGTGTGTGTGTGTGTGTGCACCTTTGTTAATTAAGAGGACTTTTGGTATGAATACACACCGACATTAGCCAGCATTTTTTTATTAACAGGACAGGGTCGGTGTCCTGCTAATAAATAAAAATTCTAAAAGCGTAGAAGTGTTTCTATAGGTGTAGAAAGCTTAAATACCCCAAAAAAAAAAGACCTTTTTATACACAAAACCCAGAAATTGTGTATTTTCTGTGTGTCAGAACAGCGCTCATACAGCTGGTTTTTGGTATTGCACCCGCTCATGAATATTCACACAGAAGGAGCTCTGATTGGCTGACTGCCGGATGGTCCTGACAATTCATGTTTCTGTGAAAAATGTTGTGTGTGTAATAATAATAATAATAATAACATAGTAATAATAATAATTAATATTATTATTATGTTATCAATATTATTATTATTATTATTATGTCTAATACTACCTACATTTCATTGCAGTTTAGAGATGTAATTATCAGGCTTTTGTTTAATACTATATTATATCATTATTATATCATTATGTCTAATATTTCTATAATTTCATTGCACCTTTACTATAGCTTTTATCTGATAATATACTTTAAGGTACTCAGTGTTTTAGGAGTCCATATCGGTCTTTGTCTCAAGACCACTTTTTTGAGGTCTTGTCTTTGAATTGACTGCATTTTACCATTGTATTGTTTCGTTCTTAGACAAGGCTGAATTTATTCCAAGACTGCTCAAGATCTTAACTGCGGGGATATTACATAACTTCCATTGTCAAATGTAATTGTTTATTTGTTATTTATTGTTATTGGATATAAAAATGCATGCCCAACATACAGTACTCTACCTTGTGCCCTTAGTAAAAATGTGGATTTTGTTTAGTCAAATTAGTCCTTCAATATGAATAAATGCTCACAAAATGGTTCAGAAATGTAAAATCAGGATATACATATCTCTCTCCGCACACATATCTATCATTGCACACATAAATGTGTATTGTTTTATATAAATCTGAAACATTCCACATTATCCTCATTTTTTCTCAACACATGAATATTTATTGCTTTTCATGTATAAAGTGCTCTGCATTTCATACAAAAAAAAGGTGAGTTTGTGAATGCAGGTTGAATAGTTTATGTATACATGTAACAACACAAAATATATCTTTAATGAAAATTGCTAACACTTTAATTAAAATACTTGTGGATATCTATTACAAACATTCTTGTGTGGATCAAAAACATTTTTAGAAATAAACCACATTTGTGCAGATAGAGACATTTATATATAAATCCTAATTCAAAGCATGATTGAACAACTTGTGCACCTTTGTACATACAGTTTATGCTTTAATACTGTTATCCAGAGTGACGTGGTACATTGTTTACCACTATTTAAGTAGCATTTGCCGACGGCCGTGCTCCACCGGCGTTTCAGCTACCGTTTGCTAACTGGAGATACCACTGGAGAGGAATAATTCGCTGTCTGACTGTCACACAAGCAACGTCCCCTGATACATATTCCCCAATACATTCACATGTTTGTTAGCTTTAAATGTACACTGTTTGGTAATATAGCACTGAAAAGAGTTTCTGGACAGTGATAGCTTAGCCACCGCAGACGTCTCGCTGATTAATAACAAGCTGCTTTTGCTGTACCGGCGTATTTTCAATATAATCTAACTTGTGCTGTTCTGATATAACAACATGTTTATCCTAAGTATTAATAACAGCTGATAATCAGACAAGCCTGTATAAAACAACAACAGAAGAACGGCTTGTACCGCTGTTATGACGGTCAATGATAGTAACGGATAGTCAGCTAAAATGTGGTGGAAAATGTATGGGTACTGGTTAATGTTACGTAACATTACTACATATGTACATTAATATGTGGAGTTGTGTTATAATCACTGCGTTATCGGCTCTACTGCTTATGTAGCAACTGTATTGTTTTCTCCGTACTCGCTATATAGTTACATTACATTACATTGCATTTAGCTGACGCTTTTATCCAAAGCGACTTACAATAAGTGCATTCGACCAACAAGATACAAACTTGAAAAAAACAGAATCATATAAGTTCATCAGGTTTCATAGAGCCAAATCATTTCAAGTGCAATCTTCATCCACAAGATTTCCACTGAGGCAGAGACTCTGCATGAAGATGCTGCCATGACATCTGAGTCCCACTATGATGACATTACACAGGTGAGTTAACCACAACTCAATGTTCGTAATAGTTACATGTTTATTTCAAGTTATAAACCATGAAGACTGGATTTGAATGCTGAGGTTCGATACACGGGTCCTGTGTATCACTCTACTGGACCGCTTTAGACACTAAGAGGACTGTGTGTCAATGCTGTTTTTCTTCTTAACGTTAAACTGAATGATCATACTCTTTAGATATTAAATACTATAATCAGTGTCTTTCTACCTGACTGTGTTGTTAACTCACAACAAGAGCCAGTAAAGCATTTTCTAGAGCCGCCATTTTATTATCCTTGCATTAGCATTATTAGCATTAGCATTAGCCCAGCGCACAAATGCAGAGAGACTAATTTATGGCAACACAAAATAAAACATGAGAGCGGTGGGGATGAGGAGGTGTCGGCGTTCTGGCGATTTACTCGGAAGGCTTCAGTAGAAGCTGCTGGGACTCCCAGCAGCTTCTACTGAAGCCTTCCCCAAATCCGGGGACTTCCGGCCGGGGACTTCGGGTGGCAGTATACGCCGTGAAGCTGTTTGCAGCCTGCCAGTAAACCCAAAGCAGAAGAAGACGAAGTGACGTCAGCGGCTCATTTGCGTAATCTTCCCTCAGGGAACTTATTCCAGTGTGAACGCGATCTGTACCAAGTGCCGGGGCACTAAGTGCCGGCACTATGTACGGCAAAGTACTTGGTGTGAACACGGCTAATGTTGGTATTAGTTACATATTTCTTTCCAGTTATAAACCATGAAGACTAGATTAGAATTGTGAGGTTCGATACACAGGTCCTGTGTATCACTCTACTGGACCGCTTTAGACACTAAGAGGACTGTGTGTCAATGCTGTTTTTCTTCTTAATGTTAAACTGAATGATCATACTCTTTAGATATTAAATACTATAATCAGTGTCTTTCTACCTGATTGTGTTGTTAACTCACAACAAGAGCTTAGTGCCCTGGGGTACTAAGTCCCGGAGCACTAAGTGCCGGCACTAAGTACGGCAAAGTACTTGGTGCCGGCACTAAGTACGGCAAAGTACTTGGTGTGAACGCGGCTAATGTTGGTATTAGTTACATGTTTATTTCAAGTTATAAACCATGAAGACTGGATTTGAATACTGAGGTTCGATACACGGGTCCTGTTTATCACTCTACTGGACCGCTTTAAACACTAAGAGGACTAAGTGTCAATGCTGTTTTTCTTCTTAATGTTAAACTGAATGATCATACTCTTTAGATATTAAATACTATAATCAGTGTCTTTCTACCTGATTGTGTTGGTAACTCACAACAAGAGCCAGTAAAGCATTTTCTAGAGCCGCCATTTTATTATCCTCGCATTAGCATTATTAGGATTAGCATTAGTCCAGCGCACAAATGCAGAGAGACTAATTTATGGCAACACAAAATAAAACATGGGAGCGGTGGAGATGAGGAGGTGTCGGCGTTCTGGCGATTTACTCGGAAGGCTTCAGTAGAAGCTGCTGGGAGTCCCAGCAGCTTCTACTGAAGCCTTCCCCAACTCCGGGGACTTCCGGCCGGGGACTTCGGGTGGCAGTATACGCCGTGAAGCTGTTTGCGGCCTGCCGTAAACCCCAAGCAGA